>NC_091453.1:12841038-12980387 GCF_964237555.1 Oryctolagus cuniculus
AACCAACTGCATGAACACAGTTTTTGATACTTAAAAAAAAAAAAAAGGCCCTGATAGGGGGAGATAGCATGAGAGAGTTCGTTATTATGATAAATTGATTAAATTTAACCATTCATGCTTCCTCCACTATTTAGATAGGCTCTTTATTTGGAAAAAAGACTAATAATTTTGATTTGATTTTAGAAAGACTAAGACAGTCTAAAGTTTCTTATGTACATTAACCATTTATTTGATATTGTTAAAATTATTCTGGCACTTGTTACAAAATGGTATACAAGACTTTATTTGGGATGATTGTGATAGATGTAAAGACCATAGAAAAAGGGGAGAGAGATTGGGTTCAACTCTGGATACAGCAAAGACAGCCAGGAATTCATAGCTGATGCGCACAGGGTAGGAAGGTGTCAGTGGATGGAAAATTATTAAGAGGAGACATCAAGGGTGAAAAGATTCTTGTTAAACCAACATAAGAGGGTGATCAGACATCAATAATAAGACTGATTCTTGCTAAACTAATTAAGTAGGATTCTTGCTACAACTAGATTATGAAGGCCTGATTTGTGGCCCAAGGTCAAGGCATCCTTGAAAAGAGGGCTAGAAGGGATAAGTATTAGGTCTAGTGGTTAAGACATCTGTTAGGTCACCCATATCCCACCTCAGAGTGCCTGAATTTCATTCCTGGCTCCAGCTCATAATTTCAATTTCCTGCTAATGCAGACCCCAGGGAGCAGCAGTGATGGCTCAAGTAGTTGGATCCCTGTCACCAACATGGGAGACCTGGATTGAATTCTTGGCTCCAACGAATTTGGGGAGTAAACCAGCAGATGGGATACTTTCTCTCTCTTTCCCTCCCTCCCTCCCTCTTTCCCTCCCTCCCTCCTTCTCTCCTCTCAAATAAATTTTTAAAAACTATTAAAATTTGATTACACATAATTGTATACAATCTTCTTAAAAAGAAGAAGAAGATGAAAAAGAGCCCAATGGAGCCTGACTTAAGTCCGGTCAGGGACATGATCTTGGCCAGCACTATGACCCTCTCACTGTGTCCTATCTTAGTATTTTTGGATTTGCCCAATATTACTAGTTTGATCATTTCAAACTCTTTGATTTGCAAAGTAAACAACAGAGCTCATATTACTGCCAATCACAAATTTGTATAGCTATAAATTCACTGACTTCTTACTTCCTTTTGATGTTAATATGGAGGCAAAAGACAATGAATCATGAAAATGATGCCATTTTCTTGCTTTACAAAGCAACCACTAAATAAAGGCAGAGAGAAAGAAACCTTTTTCCAGCTGTCTCATTGCCTTTTTAAGCTATAACATAAGCATCTACAAAATGAAGTAAAGAGGGAGCAGATCATGGAATACTAAACTGTTGTGGCTCCCTGGAACTAAAAATGCTGGATTTTCATTAGATTCAGAGTATGTGGAACCTAGAGATGTGGAAAAGGTTGTAGAGAGAGTCAGCAGGAATAATTGGAGGAAATTAGGATTATAATTACCCAGAATAGAGCCTACAGCTAATACTAAGGAAATTTGCTTTATCATTAATATTTCAGAATAGACATGCTTTTTAAGGTCACATAAATTCAACAGGGAAGCATTAGTAGTTACTTCACATACTGACCTGGCATGTAATTAAATTTCCAAAAAGTAAAAGGTCATCAGACTACAAGTTCCTTAAGGGCAAACACCATCCCTTAGTCTGTGAAATCCTTGGAGTTGTGCACATTTCCTGTTTTTATTAATACAAACTCACTCATGTAACACTATTGAAAATGAACACACATTCAGATTTTGGGGCATGGAAACAGACATGAAGTACAGAAATCTTTGTCTTAAGGAGTTCATAGGCTGGTTGGAGAGGCATATAATAGACTATCCACAATATAGTGCAAGAAAGTACTCTATTAATGATACATAAAGTTGTTAGAAAATAAACAAAGATGATATGTATATAAAGAAAAGAGAAGAAACGTATAGGAAAAGCTCAATACTGACAATAGGAGTGAACTGGAAAGTGAGGTACATAAGGGAGACATTGCTGCTCAGGGGTGGAGACTCATTTCTAAAAGGAAGTCAGAATGTGCACATTCAAAGACCGTATATCACTTGGTGAAGTCCAGAAACTGAAAGTATCTTGGAATGAGTGAACCATGGCTTGCATGTGAAATGGAGGGGGGAAATAGTGACCACTGATTCTTGGAAGATAAGCAAGCAGGGCATGGAAAGAGTTTCAATTTTTCTCTGAATTTCATAGAGGTCCTTTAAATGGTTTTAAGCAAGGTGAAATTGAAAGCAGGAAGGCCAGTTAAGAGAGCCCTTCAGTAACTCATGCAAAAAAATATGTTGAGAGCCTAAACTAGGGTCTGGGCAGGGAAAACAGAGAGGAGGGGAAAAGTGTTTGGGGTGGGTGTTCAGTGCCGCACCTGAGGCTGTGACGCTTGCATACCATATGGAAGTGCCTGGGTTCTACTCCTGGCTCCACTCTCCATTCCTGTTTCCTGCTAATGTGCACCCTGGGAGGGAGCAGGTGATGGCTCAAGTACTTGAATCCACCCCAAGTGGGAGACTTGGATGAAATTCCTCACTCCTGGCTTCAGCCTGGCCCAGCCATGGCTACTGGGGGGCATTTGGGGAGTGAACCAATGGTTGGAGAATGTCTGTCTGTCTCTTTCTTCCTGTCTTTTTGCCTTTCAAATAAATACAATAAATAACCACAAAAATTTAAAAAGATATTTTGGAATAAGATTCATAAGAATGAAGGGCATTTGATGCAAAGACTCAAAGAGAGGAAGATACTCACCATGGAGGCCAGATTTCTGGGTCTGTTAGCACACATCTTCCTAATACCTTGCCAATGCTTAGCATATAATAGGTGCCAAGGAAATATTTCTTTAAAATATGCATCAACAGACTAGCAGACACTGCTAATTCACCAGGATATTTCTCCTACTCCCTCCTCTGAGCTCTCCAGACAAAGGAGATAGTTTTCAGGTCGTCAGACTGTCACCTGTAGTATTTGTTAGGGCTTTTTCTGGAGGCAACGGTTCTTGTTCAGCCCACACTCAAGAGAACTAAGAAATGCCAGAGATTAAACATCCATTGGTGAATGTGGATATCCTTTAACCAGCGATGAACAGGAGTGGCAAACAAATATGTCGGCTTCCTCATTCTTCAGTGGAACAGTTTTGAGCCCTATTCTGCACAGCACCTGAGAGCTTTTCCAGAGAGATAGAGCTCCAGTGGCCCACAGCACTCATTCCCTCTTAATGTTTCTTGATCTTCTCCCTTTCCCATCTCAGTTTTCCTCCCTCTTTTCTTGAGCATCCTGGGTTCATCTTCCCAGTAAGCTCCCTGCACTGATGACCTTGCCAGAATTAGAACCCAAGAGGGAAGTGATTAAGCAAATTTTATAAGAATTAGAATCCTCCTTTAATAAGAGAAAAATACTAACACAATAAATAACTAAACGCCGACAGGTCAGAATGACACATGTATATTTTTTCAGAAAGGTTAAGGCAAAGGAAATACATTCACTTGGGAGTTGCCATAGGAGATAGAATAATCTTTCTCAACTGCTTAACAGGGAACATAAATTACATTGTAACCATTCACTGAACAAAGACCATGAAAATAATTTCACTCTCCCAGGCCTCTCCCCTGAACTATATCAGGTTTATCTCTCCTTTCATCACAGTGTCCTGTAGGCAGGCATCCTGTTACAGTTGGAGTGCTTATGCCCAAAGGCAAGGCACAAAGTGAAACTCCGGGCTCTGATGAATTTGCTTAGCTGCTCAGGGATTTTTCTCTCCTAGTCCAGTTTTCATCTTTCTGAAGGGCAAATGGATTTTGCTTTTGACCAGTTGGTATTGGATATTAAATTGGACTTCAATAAATTCTTAGGTGTGTTTGACAAGAGTCATACTCAGAGCTCTCTTTCAAGGTCAGAGAAATCAGACCCTCACAAGACTCATAACAACGATTAAACATATTTTCTGTTTCTCTAATGCTGTACTTGCCTCTTTGTTAGAGGACATAAGGAGTGGCAGACAAAGACAATGCAAAATACAGCTATTCTTAAAAAAGAGGACCTGGCCCTAATCAAGGCTTCATCACTAATGTAGAATCACTGAGACACAGTTCCCTGTTTTTTTCACACAGAAACCGAAATTGATATAAAGGCAAATGATTAAACTACATGGCAGCTCTTTATAAATTATGCATTGACATATAGATAAAAATAGTGCCATTTGAAATTTCTTGAAGTCCAGGCCTAGGTATTTGGATTATTCCTGTTTGCACTGACCTTCTAGTAAAATGTTTAAGAGTGCTGGAATCATGATGAAATCAATATTCTTGATGAAAATAAATCATATAGCAGGGACCCATAAAATGAACAGTTCTTCAAACCGAGAAATTAAAGATGACAGAAATTTATGTTTTGAAGTTCTTTGTGTTAGGCAAGAAATTCCTTGACTAAGATCCCAGCAGTGGGCATGGAAGAGAAGAGAAAGATTTTAATGCTTTTTGAAAGGAAGGATGAAAATGATTTCATGATTATTTAGCCAGAGAAGATGAAGGAAAAGGGAAATTGAAAGCAGCATTTAGAAAGTGGCTGAATAATGTTTCCTTTGATAAAATAAAGAGTTGAGAAGGGAAAGATTTTGGGCAATAAATTCTTAATTTAGCTTTACAAATCCTGGATCAATGAAGTGTCACATTCAAACATGATGTACTATAAGAATATAGGCTTAAAGAATAGTAGATATAAAAGATCAGATTTATAAATGGATCATTCAAAGAGTAAAAGCATCAACGCATTTTCCAATGGAAAATGTACATAAAAGATTTTACAAAAATGGAAAAAAAATAAAAAATAAAAAAGTCATTAGACCTGGACTATAGCCACCATCACGAAGCGGAAAAAAGTAGATGTATAAGAGAATGTAATTATGGAAAGACAGACACCAGTATCAGAGAAAGAAGAGGAAAAAATACGATAAAAGAGACCCCTAAGAAGCACATAGAATAAAGTGCTGAATTTTGCAAAAATATCCGAAAATATTATTGGACTGATCTTTACAAAGTGAGAAATTGAGAGTCAGAGGACCAGTAATTAATCTTGAAATGAGCTCTTATTTTTTTGTTTATTTTAACTATATATTCAAATAAAAATAACTTCTAGTAGATAATAACCCAATTGCAGGGCTGGTGCTATGGCATAGCAGGTAAAGCCACCGCCTGAAGTGCCAGCATCCCATATGGGTGCTGGTTCTAGTCCCGGCTGCTCCACTTCTGATCCCGCTCCCTGCTATGGCCTGGGAAAGCAGTAGAAGATGACCCAGGTCCTTGGGCCCCTAAAACCACGTGGGAGACCTGGAAGAAGCTCCTGGCTCCTGGCTTCCGATGGGCACAGCTCCGGCCATTGTAGCCAACTAGGGAGTGAACCAATGGGCAAAAGAACTTTCTCTCTCTCTCTCTCTCTCTCACTGCCTCTCCTTCTCTCTCTGTGTAACTCCGACTTTCAAGTAAATAAATATTTTTTTTAAATATTTACTTTGTGTATTTGAAAGACAGAGTTACAGAGAGAGGTAGAGACAGAGAGAGAGGTCTTCCTTCCGCTGGTTCACTCCCCAGATGGCTGCAATGGCCGGAGCTGTGACGACCCAAAGCCAGGAGCCAGGAGCTTCTTCTGGGTCTCCCACGCAGGTGCAGGGGCCCAAGGACTTGGGCCACCCTCCACTGCTTTCCCAGGCCATAGCAGAGAGCTGGATCAGAAGTGGAGGAGCCAGGTCACAAACAGGTGCCCATATGGGATGCAGGCACTGCAGGTGGTGGCTTCACCTACTATGCCACAGCACTGATCCCTACTTTTCTGTATTTTGAAATATTTTGTTTATTTGTCTAATATTTATTTACTAACACTCAAAATTTTTATTAAAATATGAACTTTTATTGCTTATTTGAAAATAAGATCTATTTCTATCAGTTTCTTACTTCTTCTTTGTAGGTTTTCAATGTATAGATATTTAAAATGTATAGATGTATAGATATTTATAGATATGTATAGATATTTAATGTATAGATATTTAATATTAATTAAATTTAAATAAATTAAATTTAAATTAAATTAAAATCTTATTTAAATTAAATTAGAATCTAATCAAAATTTAAATTAAATTAATTAAATTTAATGTTGATTGAGTTAGTATTGATTTAATGTATAGATATTTAAAAATGTTTCAATAAAACTTTGTCTCCCAATACTACTATAATTCAATGTGAAGTTTCTGCCAATATAGTCTGAAAAGTGTATGTAAGGTGTGTAGCATAAAGAATTTTAAAGCTATATAGTATTGGCCTTATTTATTTATGATTATCACATACTGCATTTTGCCATCAGAATATCAGAACTTTGGGGGTGGCGTTGTGCCACAGGGGATTAAACTGCAGCTTGCTCTACTGGCATCCTATATTGGAGTGCTGGTTTGAGTCCTGGCTATTCTGCTTCTATTTGAGCTTCTTGATAAGGCACCCGAGAAGGCAGTGGGAGATGGCACAAGTCTTTGGGCCCCTGCACCAATGTGGGAGACCTGTAAGAAGCTCCTGGCTCCTGACTTCAGATCAACGCAGCTCTGGCCACTGCAGCCAATTGGGGAGTGAATTACCAGATGGAAGACCTCTCTCTGTCTCTTTCTCTCTGCCTCTCCTCCTTTCTCTCTGTGTAACTCTGACTTTCAAATAAATAAATAAATCTTAAAAGGAAAGAATATCTGAATATTTAATTTTAAACAGCTGGGGAAGAAATGAGTGTAAATTTAGAAATCTAGAAGTGAATTTAGAAATTTAGTAAATTTAGGCTGGCGCTGCGGCTCACTGGGCTAATCCTCTGCCTGCAGCACCGGCACACCAGGTTCTAGTCCCGGTCGGGGCACTGGATTCTGTCCCGGCTGCTCCTCTTCCAGCCCAGCTCTCTGCTGTGGTCCAGAAAGGCAGCGGAGGATGGCCCAGGTCCTTGGGCCCTGCACCCACATGGGAGACCAGGAGGAAGTACCTGGCTCCTGGCTTCGGATCCGTGCAGTGCACCAGCCGTAGTGGCCATTTGGGGGGTGAACCAATGGAAGGAAGACCTTTCTCTCTCTCTATCCCTCACTGTCTAACTCTGCCTGTCAAAAAAAAAAAAAAAAAAGAAATTTAGTAAATTTAGAAATAAATACAAGTAAATTGCAACTGAAATTTACTAATTGTTTCCTAGTGATCAAGATTAGAAACCAGGGTTTATCCATCTAATATCCTCCAATTTAGTGGTTTGAAAACTTGTTTGTGCATCAGAAGCCCAGGAGAGTGTCCCTCCCCCATTCGTGGAGGAACGACACTGGACCCTGTGCTGTTCTCTTTGCCTGGCCCTTCCTGGGTTTGCTGCCGGTCCCTCACACACGGAGGAATGACGCCGTCCCGGGTTAGCTGCCGGCCCCCCCACCTCCGTGGAGGGGCGGCACCCCCGCCACTTTCCCCGCTTCCGCGGAGGAGCGGCACACTGCCGGCCGGCTCTCTCAGGGGCTGCTCAGATGTTCCTCAGATGTTCCCCAGTGCATGCTGTCTCTCTCCTCCTTTATAGTCCTCTTCCACCAATCCATGCTCTGCTGCCCACATGCTGAGCACGCTGCTCTCCTCCAATCAGGAGCAAGATCAGCTCCTGCAGCTTATCAGTCAAATTGGTGAGGCAGCTGTGTAGAAGTTGTTTGGTCTCTCTCTCAGCGCCATATTGTGGGAGATCAGATGCATAGAATTAGTCCTAGTTCCAGTAATTTAGTCTAGTTTCAGTTGCTCCCCACAGTTCCCCCTTTCTTTTTATTCTTTGGTGTTGATAAGCTCCTGTCTTCGGTGCCCCGCGGTGCACACTCTGCTCTGCTTGCTGGAGTTGCCCGCAGGTGCTTATAGTCCTACCAATCAGGCAAACCGAATCAGGGTCCTCTCATCGCCATGTTGTGGGGAGGCTTTTAGGCGCTGATGCGTGCCTGTGTTTGGTGCCCTGCAGCGCATGCTCTGCTCTGCTCTGCTAGAGCTGCCCGCAGGTGCTTACTGCCTTACTAATCAGGCAGACCGAATCCGGGCCCTCTCATTGCTGTGTTGTGCGGAGACTTATTGGTGTTAATACGTGCCTATCTTCGGTGCCCCGTGGCACACACTCTGCTCTGCTCTGCTTGAGTTGCCCACAGGTGCTTACAGCCCTGCCAATCAGGCAAACCGAATCCGGGTCCTTTCATCGCCATGTTGTGGGGAGGCTTTTAGGCGCTGATGCGTGCCTGTGTTCGGTGCCCTGCGGTGCATGCTCTGCTCTGCTAGAGCTGCCCACAGGTGCTTACCACCTTACTAATCAGGCAGACCGAATCCGAGCCCTCTCATTGCTGTGTTGTGGGGAGGCCTTTTTTATTTTTCTCTATTTCTCTCTATCTCCGGGCATTCCTATTTCTCTTGTTTTGCTTCTATCTCCCAGCATTGTTATTCCTCTCATTTTACTTCTATCTCCCTCCTATCTGCGCGGCTTCCCGGCTCCCTGCGCACTCCGCACTCTCTGCGCTCGCCCCGCGCTCTTATCTACTCGCGCCCCACGCGCTCTCTCTGCACGCAGTGGCCTCCGCAAATCACAGCCTAGCTCGCGTTTCCGCTACCGGTTTAGTTTTCAGTCAGTTCCCCGGGCTAACCTGACGAATTCCAACATAGCTTACGTCTCTGCTTCCGGTTTGGCTTTCTGTCTTTTGCTCCCCGGGCTAATCTGACGAATGCCAACCTAGCTTATGTCTCCGCTTCCGGTTTAGTTTTTCGCCTTTTGATCCCCGGGCTAATCTGACGAATCCTAACCTTGCTTATGTCTCCACTTCGGCCTACCCCGGCAGCTTCACTTTCCCTAGCTTATATTCTTCTCTCCCCGGTACTTTTCCTAGCTTTCTTCCAGCAATATTTCTCTCTCATTTCTCCTAGCTTCTCCCCACAGCCCATATCCGAGTCTAAGTTTTTCCTAGCTTTCACTTTCGCTTTTAATCTTAGATTTCTCCTAGCTTCTCCCCGTAGTCCGTATCCAAGTCTATGCCTAGGCTTTCACTAGCTTCTTCCGGCACTTTTTCCATCCAGGTTTTCCCTAGGCTCTTCCCTAGTCTCTTTCCAGTATTTTCCCGCTTCTTCCCTCCTAGGTTTCATATCCGAGTCAAGGCACCATTATGTCGCTCCCCCATTTGCGGAAGAAGGACACTGGACCCTGTGCTGTTCTCTTTGCCCGGCCCTTCCCGGGTTTGCTGCCAGTCCCTCACACACGGACGAATGACGCCGTCCCGGGTTAGCTGCCGGCCCCCCACCTCCGTGGAGGGGTGGCACCCCCGCCACTTTCCCCGCTTCCGTGGAGGAGCGGCACACCGCCGGCCGGCTCTCTCAGGGGTTTCTTAGGGGTTGCTCAGATGTTCCTCAGATGTTCCCAGTGCATGTTGTCTCTCTCCTCCTTTATAGTCCTCTTCCACCAATCCATGCTCTGCTGCCCACATGCTGAGCACGCTGCTCTCCTCCAATCAAGAGCAGTATCAGCTCCTGCAGCTTATCAGTCGAACTGGTGAGGCAGCTGTGTAGAAGTTGTTTGCTGTCTCTCAGCGCCATGTTGTGGGAGATCAGATGCATAGAATTAGTCTTAGTTCCAGTAATTTAGTCTAGTCTTGGTTGCTTCCCACAGGAGAGCCTACTGGGTCACACCCCTTGAGTGTCTGTCCAGATCTGAAGTAGGCCTGGAATTTGCATTCTAATAATCTCCTAGGTGATTCTGATGCTGCTAGTAGAGGGACCACACTTTGAAAACCATGGTTCTGGGTCTAGAATATGCAGGGTTTATTTGTGAAATAAATATTTACTAAGTACTAGTTGCTAGCAATTAAAGACCAAAATACAAGCACCCAAATAGAGTAAGACCAATAAGTATTAAGGGCTATTAATAGACTATGCTACACTGCACACAAAGATATATCAATTAATTCTACTTGAGGATAGAAGTTGATCATTTAGGATACTTTGGCAAAAGACCTTCATTTTTTCAAATTAACTATCTTTTTTTTTTTTAAGATTTTTTTATCCACTGCCTTTCCAGGCCACAGCAAAGAGCTGGATTGGAAGAGAAGCAACGGGGACAGAACCAGTGCCTCAACAGGTACTAAAACCCAGAGTGCCGGCACCACAGGCAGAGGATTAGCCTAGTGAGCCACAGCGCTGGCCACACTAGGCTTATTTCAAGAGACTATAGCATTAGTCTGTAACAATAATGTAAAAATTATTGAAAAGAAAGAAGCCGGTGCTGTGGCTCAAAAGGCTAATCCTCCTCCTGCGACACTGGCACACCGGGTTCTAGTCCTGGTTGGGGCGCCGGATTCTGTCCCAGTTGCCTCTCTTCCAGGCCAGCTCTCTGCTGTGGCCCGGGAGTGCAGTGGAGGATGGCCCAGGTCCTTGGGCCCTGCACCCTCATGGGAGACCAGGAGAAGCACCTGGCTCCTGCCATCAGATCAGCGCAGTGGGCCAGCCGCAGTGCACTGGCCGCGGCGGCCATTGGAGGGTGAACCAATGGTAAAGGAAGAACTTTCTCTCTGTCTCTCTCTCTCTCTCACTGTCCACTCTGCCTGTCAAAAAAAAAAAAAAGCCAGAAAGAAAAAGAGTGAAATATTTGACTATGTATATAAGTTTTTAAAAAAGTAAAAGCCCTTCATAATATGAAAAAGATAAAATAAAGACTCATGAACCAACAGAGAAAATATTTTAACATATGAGGGAACAAATCTAACATGTAGTGCTATTGGAAGAGTTCTAAAAATTATTTTTTAAAAAATAGAATTTCATAATATAAATGGATAAATGTTATAAATAATTCACATCATACAATTATCTAACAAGTATAAGAATATGTTCAACCTCTAAAATGATAATTTTAACAGCATGTCTTTTTGGGGTCATAAAACTAGCACCTATCTTCTCATTATGCCTGGTTCTGAACCAATTGGTGAAAAAGACCAAATATGAGTCAATATACAGCACAAATTATTTTCTTATTTTACAATGGATCTGACAGTGGCAATCACTGCTTATGCTACTTTTTTTTTTTTTTTTTGACAGGCAGAGTGGACAGTGAGAGAGAGAGAGAGAGAGAGACAGAGAGAAAGGTCTTCCTTTTCTGTTGGTTCATCCCACAATGGCTGCTGCAGCCAGCGAGCTGGCTAGTCCCAGTTGCTCCTCTTCCAGTCCAGCTCTCTGCTGTGGCCCAGGAAGGCAATGGAGGATAGGATGGCCCAAGTGCTTGGGCCCCTGCACCTACATGGGAGACCAGGAGGAAGCACCTGGCTCTTGGCTTCAGATCAGCACAGCACAGGCCGTAGCAGCCATTTGGGGAGTGAACCAACAGAAGGAAGACCTTTCTCTCTGTCTCACTGTCTATGACTCTACCTGTCAAATAAAAAAAATGTATTTGGAAACTAAACTTTTTCCATCATTAATTGTATGTTCTTTTTCATTATCCTGAATATATATTTAAGTTCAAGTTTTCTATGTTTTAACACTTCAAAATTTAGGACAAAAAAAATCAAGCATTTGTTTTCACTATCCTTCATTAATTTAACGAAGCACTGAACATATCAATTATTCCATTTCACCACTCTCATACAAAAACTTCACAATACTACATGGAGGAATATATCAGTAGACTTTACTAAAACTAAATCAAGGAACTGGTGCTGTGGAATAGCAGGTAAAGCTGCCACCTGCAGTGTCAGCATCCCATATAGATGCTGGTTTGAATCCTGGTTGCTCCACTTCTGATACAGCTCTCTGCTATGGCCTGGGACAGCAGTAGAGGATGGCCCAAGTCCTTGGGCCCAGGCACCCATGTGGGAGACCTGGAAGAAGCTCCTGGCTCCCAGCTTCCAATCAGCTCAGCTCAGCCATTGCAGCCATCTGGGGAGTGAACCACTAAATGGAAGCCTTCTTTCTCTGCCTCTGCCTCTGCCTCTCTATAACTCTGCCTTTCAAATACATAAATCTTAAAAAAAAAATAACCTAAATTACTCACCTATTGATGGAATTCACTAAGAAAAATAGTTCCTTTAATAATTCTTTGAAATATTTATCTTCCTCAAATATTAAAAACTATCAATGGATAGATAATACAAAAATGACAAGTTAATAATGTTATTTAATTTTTATTATTTTATATGTATGTTATTGAATCATCTTCACTTTATAAGTGTTGTTTTCAATTCGGTATGTGATAAACTTGAAAAGGTTGCTAAAAGTGGAGCCACCATTACATCTTCAAAGTTATTCAAGATACATGGTATTGTGTCCATTAAACTTTCTATGTTTAATGATCCATGACTAATTCTGTCCTAGAATTACCAATATGAGTATCATATAAAATGGATGATCAATCCTAGATTATGCAAGAAGACTTCAAAAAGTTCATGAAAAAATGAGATTGAAAGATAAATTTATCTGGGTACAAACATTTTGAAATCCATGTAGTTTTTTCCATAATATGTATTCTCCAAGAGCTTTCTGAAGAGTCCTCCTTTGGACTCTGGTTTGTTTGATGCCTCCGAACTTGATCTCCAAGCTGTGTTGTCATGTTTAATCATATGGGATTTTACTGTAGCCTAGACTAGAACAATCAGTGGGGAATTTGCTGTAGTTTTTTTTTTTCTTCCAAAAGAATGAAGATGACTCATTATTCTGTCCATTGAATTATTATATATTTCTTCCCATAATATTTTTTTCTTTTGAGGGTGAATCCATAAGAAATCTCCCTGAGCAATAATGTAACAAGGAATAAAAATATTCAGCATAGTTTGTAATGATAAAACCAACTATGGTAGTTGAATAATATCCCTTCAAAATTCATGCTCACCCAGACCTCAGAATATGACCTTGTTGGGAAATTAAGGCCTATATAGATGTAATTGGTTAAGGTTCTCCAGATTAAATCACCCCAGATGTAGTATTCCGGTAAATCCAACAACTGGTGTTTTCGTAAGAGAAGAAGGTGATCTGGATTTAGAGAGAAATGCAGATGCGGATGGCACAGAGAGTAAAGGCATGTCAGTGCCAGGACCTCCTAGAAGCTGGAAGAGGCAAAGGATTCTTCCCAGAGCTTTCCAAGGCAGTGTGGCCTTGCTGATATCTTGATTAGATTTGGGGCTCCATAACTATGAGAGAATAAATCTGTGTTGTTTCAAGTCATCTGTTTGTGGTGCTTTCTAGTCACAACCCTAGGAAACTATTATACCAGGTATAGTGATATTTCTGCAGTTACAAGAATTCTAGTTGCCAGTGAATGGGATTAATCAGCCAAGTAATTTTCTCTCATTGTCCCATGATTATATATTTTAAAAATCCCTTTTGTTATTAATAATAAAATAGTTGAGAATGGCTGCCAGCTACATTGTCAGAGTAAAAATATAAAGTTGGCAATACAGCTTTACTGGTTAGGAGAGAATATGCTATCATTGAGGACTGAAGAAAATGTAGTCAAAGCTTATGCCAATCATTAAAAAGACAAGATCAGAGATCTTAATTCCTGGTTCCTGAGATCTTAACCTCTTTGTGCCATGTTTTCTTGCTATGAAAAGGAAGTTCAGATTTATCTCTAGGAACTTTTCCAGCCTTTTTTAAAAAAAATTATTTATTTGAAATGTAGAGTGACAGAGAGGGAGAGACAGAGACCTTCCATACACTGGTTCACTGTGTTCCCAGGCTCATTAGCAGGGGCTGGATTGACAGGGATCAGAGTGGCAGAGATTCAAACCAGCACTTCAGTATGGGGCACTGGTGGCCTCACACACATTGCCGGTACCCTCTTCCGATCTCCACAAGCTCAATTTCTATGTTAAAAGGAGACAATGTTTTTCAACTTGAAATGATCATAATCCATGCTGAAAAGGTATGGCAGATTTTAAGACCAAAGAAGGACTATTTTAGTTGTGTTGACCCAAGAAAAGATAGTGCTTAATTAATTGAAGATACAACAGAGTAGGAGTAGAGGTAGAAATGAAATTGTTAAGCATCTTAAGGGAAACCAACTACTTGCACAGAAGTAAAATTTGAGAGAATTTGAAGGGGTGGTGGGGAGGGGAAGTCCTTGCATGTAGAAGAGAATTTAAAGTGAATAAAATTCTTGACATAAAAGGTCAGAATGTTATTCCCTTACCTAGGAAAATCTGGGAAACACAGTGAAGGCATCAGTTTAAAAGTTTAGCAAATTTTAATGAGCTTATTCAAATAAAAAGAAGCAAATGTAAATGTAAATACCATATATTAATATTTTCCATTCACATAGTACATCCCTAAATCCCTAATATCTCTACTGTTTAGCCCTTCTGAATCACACTTAATGTTTTAAAATTCCCTAAGAAAAAATAATTTTAATGTTATGGTTGAAGGATTAAAAAAAAGACCCGTGTGTGTGTGTGTGTGTGTGTGTGTATATATATACATATATATACATATATATATATATATATATATATATATTAAACTTGAGGAAAATAGGTTTTCAGCCAAAACTATATAAACCAGAATACCTAACAGACCTGTGACTATTAACTACTAAGGTTACTGAAAATTCAATCTTAATTTCCCAAAGTTCAAAATAGGATATTGATATTCATGTGTAAGATGTATCTCTATACACTTAGTAACAAATAAGCAAATAGCTGCATTTGTATGTAACTGAAAACTAAATGGAAATTATTCAAATATAAAAATAACGCAGAGATATCCAGAGTCATTCGCCAAAACTAACAGTGCCCCATAGAATTCACTTTTTTTCTTTTAAAAATTATTTATTTGAAAGTCAGAGTTATAGAGAGGCAAAGGCAGAAAGAGAGAGAGAGAGGTCTTGCATCAGCTGCTTCACTCCCCAAATGGCTGCAACAGCCAGAGAAGGGCCAATCTGAAGCCAGGAGCCAGAAGCTTCTTTTAGGTCTCCCACATGGTTTCAGGGGCCTAAGGACTTTGGCCATCTTCCACTGCTTTCCCAGGCCATAGCAGAGAGCTGGATTGGAAGTGGAGCACTGAGGACTCGAACCGGCATCCATATGGGATGCTGGCACTGCAGATTGGGGCTTTAACCCCCTGCACCACAGTGTCAGCCCCTTGAACTTGAATCTGTATGTATGAAATACATGACATTTATATACCTTAAGGAGAGTTTTAAAGAAAAAGAGAAGCTAATCCATTGTTTAATTTTTAGGTGACCCTGACTCCTCTACATCATAATTGAGAGTACTTTTCAACGCATGCAAAGAAACCCTGAAAAATCAATGGGAAAAAATTTATTCTAGTTGATATAATAAAAGGCCTAATAACACTTCTGCATATAAACTAACTGTTTGATTTTATTTAGGGGATTCAACATATAAGTTTTCATGGAAAAATGTGTTTTTTTAAAAATTCTACCCTATAAGACTTAAAGAAAATGATAAAACATCAGTTTTCAAAAGTTAAGACAAAATGTTTTGTCACCTGTGACAAACTACAACTTATGTTCCCATTCACTTCCACGTCCCTCAATTAGTGCTACAAACAGTGGAGAGTAGTAATATCAAAACTTCCTGGTATTTACAGAGTATTTGTATATTTTCCAGAAGAAATCTCACCATAACTCTTTGTATAAGGCTCAGATGTTTTCCCAGTAAACAGATGAAGAAACTGCAAAAAAAAAAAAAAAAAAAAAAAAAAAAAGCACAGATTGTTTCAACAACTTTTCTAGACTTACATATGATCACTGTATACAAACCCAGTATGGGGACCAGCGCTGTGGTACAGTGGGTTAAAGCCCTGGTCTGCAGTGCTGGCATCCCATATGGGCGCTGGTTCAAGTCCTGGCTGCTCTACTTCAGATCCAGCTCCCTGCTATGGCCTGGGAAAGCAGTAGAAGATGGCCCAAGTCCTTGGGCCCCTGCACCCACATGGGAGACCTGGAAGAAGCTCCTGGCTCCTGGCTTCAGATCAGCTCAGCTCTGGCTACTGCAGCCATCTGGGGAGTGAACCAGTGGATGGAAGACCTTTCTATCTCTCTCACTCTCTTGTGCTATCTCTCTCTGTAACTCTGTCTTTCAAATAAGTAAAATAAATCTGAAAAACAAAACAAAACAAATCAGTGTGACTATGGAGCTCTCTTAGGCTTTGGTACTGTATGAAACTCCAGATTCCTGACATACTTTACAGTGAAAAGAATGATGCAATTCTCTTATTCATTAACTCATTCATTGATTCCATTTTTATTAATAATGGGAAGAAAAAGATGACAAAAAATTTCATTGCAAAGGAGTCTGTAAGCTTGACATTACAACTTTTGATATTTATTTAATAGAGTAGGCATTTTTAGTTTTTTTAAAGGCGAAAAACCTTTTTAGGTATTTATCTTTTTAATTATTATACCAAGGCACTGTAGCTAATACAATTATTTTTATATTGCTATTATTTTGAATAATAGCACATTAGAATAGAAAAAAATGAGGGAACTACCACAGGGCAAGTAGATAAAAATGAAATAAAATCAAAACACAATTTTGAAATATATATATATATGTCAACTTTGAGGAGATACTTCACTCATATTTATGGAAACGTCCTAAGGCTTTCAAAACTTAAAAAGTGTCCAGGAACTGTAAACTTCTGGGAAATAATACATAAACATCAATATGCAGGAATACAACTATGGAATTTCTATATTGTTAGCATAAATATCTGTCACATGAACCTTAATAAAGCCTTAAACTCATATTCTGAAAGTCTCTCCAATTTTCTAAAAGCTCTATTTAAATACTCTTGGCTCCCTTTGCTTGATTTTGGTCTGCAGGACGGCTGTGCTCCAAGTCAATAACTTCACAACAAAAAAAGAGCTCAGTTTGTGTAACCTGGAGGGGGCAGGGTGGGCATCATGAAGTCTGTGCTTTGCCTGCTTCAGCTGCTTTGATCTTGCTGCACTACCTCGCCTGGGCCCTGCAAGACTCTCTCCACTAGTCCTCGAAATCTGTCCTGCCATTTCATGAAACGTCTCCTCTTAGTGTTGTCTCCAGATTCGATTAAAACACTCTTGATGCCCAGGTAAGTAAACCCCATCTGATTCTGAAAATCACCACCTTCCCTTCCACACACAAATACAGTGACACAGACATATAAAAGAACAAAAGTAAAAAATGACTCAAGCTTTCTTTAGGCCTCAGTGCTAATAATCTCCTATTTTGGTGTTCTAAGAAATTTTGCAGAAAGAAAAGCTTCTTTGAAAGGCTGTCCTTTAAAAATCATTCCAAAGATTAGTTCAGTCTCATTTTTTTCAGGAGTAATGGTTGTAGCTGACTATGTTGATTGTCATTAAAAAAATAATTAAACACAGCTAGATACGGGTGGTCCTTGACTTACAGGAGACCTGCTTTGCATAGGAGAAAACAATTGCAGTTTAATCAAAATGAGTAAGTCATCAGTAGGTGATAAATAACAGCAGCTTACATAAAAAGATTTAAATGTTATCATAAATTTATCAAGCAAAATATTAACATATTCATACCAATGATGATTACATGATACTAGCACAACCGAAATATATACCGTAAAAAATATTTTTACTGTCTTACTGTATTTTGGTGAGAGCTGCATTTTGGCTCAGGATAATACTTCGTCTATTTATCAGAATGTATGAACTCGACATTATGTGTCCCTATTTCCATTGATGTATTTTTTAAATATTTATTTATGTGCAAGGTAGAGTGACGGAAAGAGCGATGGACAGGGAGGGGGAGGGGGAGAGGGAGGGAGAGGATGAGAGAGAGGGGGGAGAGGGAGAGGGAATGCTGGTTCAGTTCCCAAATGGCCACAATAGCTCAGGCTAAGCCAAGCAGAAACCAGGAGCCAGGAACTCCACCCATGTCTCCTATGTGGGTGGCATGGACTCAAAATGGCAGTCCCACATGGGATGCAGACAGGCCAGTGGTGGTTTAACCAGCTGTACCACAATGCCCACCCTCCATTGATGCACTATGTATACATATATGGAATTTTATATATGGAATATTTTATACATATATATGGAATATTTTAACACCTTTAATTTGTTAAAGTAATCTTATCTGATTTCATAGAGCCAATAATGACTCCTCAATAAGTACAATTGACCAAGGAGAGTAGTTCTTATGGAAGATGGCATCTTCTGCGCATAGACTCTCTCTCTCTCCCTCCCTCACACATGCACACACACACACACACAATGATGGAATAAAAACTAAAATAACATACAAAATCCTAAAGAACATCTACCAAATCATCAACAATGTATGAAAGCAGATTTGTTTTCTCTTTCCTAAAGTTGAAATTTGAAACTATTTACATTTCTGCCACAGATGACTTGATGCTATAAGGGAAGATTACAGGAAAGAGTAGAACAAAACAAAACAAAGAATCCAAATAAACAAAATACTACCATAGCCAGGACCCAATTCATAGGTGTTTCATAAACCAAAAGCCAACAATACAAATTGCTCTTGGACACAAACAATCATATCCAGTTTTCTAGCATGTATATCACACTCAACATATGGCAAATTTGTTCAAGCATATGGCACATAAATCCACACTTGGGGAAACTTCCTCTTCTCCCCCTCATGCTTTCCCATGTGAGATCCTATGGGAGGGAGTGTTTCTGGGGATAACATGGTAATGGGAATCTGACACAGAATGTAAGAGACTTGTCTGTTCAAACCAAACTAGCCGGTACAGACCAAGGCATAGGGCTAGGCCCAACAGGAGAAATCATATGACTATAGTATTTGGAGCCTAGAGAATTAGAGATTCAAGTGAATTTTGATATTTTACCTGAAATAAATTATATGCATTATACTCCTATTAGATGAATGGGATCCTGGGTATAGCTTCTGTTTAAATCACGGGTTAATCTGGGGCTCAGAGAAATACAAGGGCTCCATAAACAGAATTCAGGGAATTCATGAACTAGGATAGAATTAAAGAGGCACTTTCAATGAAGTCTAACTGTACTGTATCTTTTTATTTTATCACAACTAAGGAATAAACCACAGTAGTACTAGCAGTAACTAGTGCCCACATCACATATGGACACCGGTTCTAGTCCTGGCTGCTGCTTCGCTTCTGATCCAGCTCTCTGCTATGGCCTGGGAAAGCAGTGGAAGACAGTCTAAGTCTTTGGGCCCCTGCAGCTGCATGGGAGATCCGGAAGAAGCTCCAGGCTCCCCGCTTTGGATCAGCTCAGCTCCAGCTGTTGGGGCCAACTGGGGAGTGAATAAGCAGATGGAAGACTTCTCTTTCTCTCTCTGCTTCTCCTTCTCTCTGTGTAACTCTAACCTTCAAATAAATAAATAAATCTTTTTAAAAAATCATGGGTATTAATATAATAATTGTTGCAGATCTCCTAAAATATCATTAATGGTTATAATGAACTCAAAATTGTTATAGTTATTAGATTCACCATAAATATTGTTATGAAGAATATTAATAAACATATTTACCCTTATATCATAAATTTAATGTTTAATAAATGCATCATAATTGAAGTAGTTCCTTTATAATCTCATGTATGTGCATTTTATTCCTTGCATTTAATAATGATATTCTGAGATAGCATAAATATGCATCATCAGACTTCCAAGGAATTTGAGACTTTGAAGTGATTAGGAAACATACTTTTAACACTTTGAAAATCTCTAAGCATTCACAAAGGACACAAGATTTTGGGAAATGATATTGGCAAGAGGCTAAATATGGCCCTAATACAAAATTTTTGCTTAGTGTGAAATATAAAATGTTGATAATGTTGTGAAATGATAATACCATTACTAATGCATCCGAGATTCCAACTTCCGCTACTTTGTCTTTGTGAAATTTACCTGTATCCAGGCATATTAGAGACTTGGAAAGTGCTTAAAAGCATTTGTTAGAGTAATTGTTTGAGGGACTGAGGAAAGGGGTAAAGTTACATATTTTGCTCCAGAAATTATAACTGGGAATATTTTTATAAAAGTGTCAGCATACATGCAATGGATCTATGTTTACTTACAAGAACACATATACTCATTCATATCCAAGAATTTTAATCCTCCTACCATCCAAATGTGAATGTCTAGATACTTTCACAGGAATTATTTTTGGGTTAATCCCTATAACAAGCTTCATCTGGATTTAATTTTCACATATTCCTGACAGTTTAAACTGGAAAATTGACATTCTAATTTTCAACTTCTATACATAAAATCTTAAAAGTCTACACTTAAAATGGATATTCTAGTCTGCTAAACTGGCAATTTCAGTTGCAGTTAAACTGCCAGTTTGTTTTAAGTGTTTTTTAAAGTTTATTTTTGTGCATAAGTCATTTGAGGAAGTTATTATTAACAAAGGGTATTTGCCCAGTGTTTTTCACTAAATATTTGTTTTCTTCTTGTCATCGTTCTCGGTTCAGTCTTAGTGATAGTTGGATGTAACAGCACTCAGAGAGAATGGCAGTACTGCTTTGAAAGGCAATGGTGCTCAGAAGAATTTGAAGTGTCAAAGCTAAATTTGATTATTAGCATCTTAGTGTGTATTTACTTGAGAACAGAGACTGTGGCGGAAGCTTATTGGAGACTTTGAAGAACAAGAAAAATGTGACTGAAAAGGGGGAGAGTAGATACTGAGAGAACCCCAGGGCATACACTAATTTTAAAGCAGATGAAGACTGAGATCAAGCAGAAATCTGTGGCTGAGAGATTTTAGTAGGCGTCAAGTTTGTATTGAAAAGAAAAAAAAAAAACTGGAATCAAAACCAGAGATGAAAGAATCTAGAAAAGTTAGAATAACAGTTTCAAGAAACTGTAAGCCCAAATCATTGTAAATGAAAATTCCTTAAAAGGGATATCATTGTTTTACAACTACTTAAAATCAAATATAAAGAGGAAATATTAAACAAGGCAGATAAAAATATTACCTCTAAATAAACAATAACATTGATATTTGATTTTTCAACAGAAAATATGAAAGCAAGGAAGCAATGGAATTCTATTTTTTTTTTTTTTTTTTGACAGGCAGAGTGGAGAGTGAGAGAGAGAGACAGAGAGAAAGGTCTTCCTTTTCCGTTGGTTCACCCCACAATGGCCGCTGCTGCCAGCGCACTGCCACTGGCACACCGCACTGATCCGAAGCCAGGAGCCAGGTGCTTCTCCTGGTCTCCCATGCGGGTGCAGGGCCCAGGCACTTGGGCCATCCTCCACTGAATTCCCGGGCCCCAGCAGAGAGCTGGACTGGAAGAGGAGCAACCGGGACAGAATCCGGCGCCCCGACCTGGACTAGAACCCAGGGTACCAGCGCCGCAGGCAGAGGATTAGCCTGTGGAGCCGCGGTGCTGGCCTGGAATTCTATTTTTAAAACAGGATCATAATTTTTATATCTATAAAAGTTATAAGGAATAAAATGGTACCAATGAGTATTTCAAATTTACTACTTTTATGAGAAAGAAATAAGTGTGCATACACAAAGAATGCATATATATTGGAAGGAAATGTAAGGCACTGTGAACAGTGTTTGCTTCAATAGAAAGGATCTAGGTGACAAGATAATACAAGTGAGAGGAAAATCATTGCACTGCTCTTGTATATTTTTAAAGATTTATTCATTTTATTTGAAAGGCACAGTTATAGCGAGGGAGGGAGGGAGAGAAAGAGAGAGAGACAGAGAGAGACAGAGGGAGAGAGAGAGGTCTTCCATCCACTGAAATGGCTAGAATTGTGCCTATCCAAAGCCAGGAGCCAGGGTTTCTTCTGGGTCTCCCACGCGGGTGCAGGGCCCAAGGACTTGGGCCATCTTCCACTGATTTCCCATACCATAGCAGAGAGCTGGATCAGAAGTGAGCAGCCAGGACTCAAACTGGCGCCCATTTAGGATGCCAGCACTGCAGGCAGTGGCTTTACCCGCTATGCCATAGCACTGGCCCCTTGCATATTATTTTTTTATAAAGATTTATTTTAATTTTTCAAACGGCAGAGTTAGAGGGAGAGACATAGAGACAGACAGATCTTCTACCTGCTGATTCACTCCCAAAATGGGTACAATGATTAGGGTTGGGTGAGGCTGAAGCCAGGAGCCAGGAACTTCTGGGTCTCCCATGTATAGGTGCAGGGGTACAAACACTTGGGCCATCTTCTGCTGCTTTCCTAGGTGAATTAATAGCGAGGCCGGTGCCGCGGCTCACTAGGCTAATCCTCCGCCTTGCGGTGCCGGCACACCGGGTTCTAGTCCCGGTCAGGGCGCCGGATTCTGTCCCGGTTGCCCCTCTCCCAGGCCAGCTCTCTGCTGTGGCCAGGCAGTGCAGTGGAGGATGGCCCAAGTGCTTGGGCCCTGCACCCCATGGGAGACTAGGATAAGTACCTGGCTCCTGCCATTGGATCAACGCGGTGCGCTGGCCTCAGCACGCCGGCCGCGGCAGCCATTGGAGGGTGAACTAACGGCAAAGGAAGACCTTTCTCTCTGTCTCTTTCTCTCACTCTCCACTCTGCCTGTCAAAAAAATAAATAAATAAATAAATAGGGAGCTGGATTGGAAATGGAGCAGCTGAAATTCAAATGGGTGCGCAAAAGGGATGCAGGTATTACAGTTTGTGTCATAGTTGCTGGGCCACAACATTTGCCCTAGTTACTGTATCTTTTGAATCTATTTTTAAGTCTTATTTATTCATTGTATTTGAAATGGGGAGTGGGGGGAGAGAGAGAGAGAGAGAGATCTACTATCCACTGGTTCACCTGCCAAATGCATATACAAGAGCTGTGGCTGGGCCAGGCTGAAGCCAGAAGCCAGGAATTCCATGTAGGTCACCCACATGGGTGGCAGTGACCCAAGAACTTGAGCCATCACCTGTAGCATCACAGGATACACAGTAGCAGGAAGTTGGAACTGGTATCAGAGGAAGGATTTGAATCCATTCACTCCAACAGGGGATGTAGGCATTCCATGGTGCTTTAACTGATGTGCCAAATGTCCACTTTTACCTTTTGTATTGCATTTCTCTCTCACACACACATACATACACACAAAGTCTTCAAAATGTTCATGGGAAATGTGTATTATGAAAAAGCTATGCATGAATTTCAAATTGTTTGTACCAAGATAAATTTATCTTTTTTGATAAATATAGATAAATTTGATAATCATTTATTTATTTGAAAGGCAGGTTGACAGAGAGAGGAAAAAACACAGAGAAAGAGATCTTCCATTTGTTGTTTCAGCTTCCCCCTCCACTGGCTGTAACAGCCAAGGCTGGGCCAGGCTGAAGCCTGTAGCCTGGAACTCCATCCTGGTCTCTTACGTAGGTGGCAGGGGCCCAAGTATTTGGATCAGCTTATGCTGCTTTCCAGGTACATTAGCAGGAAAATGGATCAGAATTGGAGCAGACAGGACTTGAAACCAGCACCCATATGGGATGATGGCATTGCAAACAGTGGATTAACCTGCTGTACCACAACACTGGTCCCGTAGATCTATCTTTTAACTCCATTTTCTGTGAACTTTTTGAAGCACCTTCATATATGTGTGTGTACATGTATATGTATGCATGTGCTTATCATATATACATCACACATATGTGTGTATATACAGCAAAAATATCTTCGATAATTAAAATTAATATGCATAATATTGAAAGAGAAAAAAAGAGTGATTATAAAACCAAGCAATAGCAGGGAAACATGATACAAACATGTCTGATTTTACTTGTGTCCTTGAATATGTTTCCCAAAATCTTCCTTTGGTATTTGGACCGAAGGGCTAAGGGAAGTAATGTTTTAAGCAAGAGACACTATGAGTGAAATGGAGAAATTTTTGAGCATACTTCTCCCACTCCCAGTAACTTCATTGAAAAGACAGTTGATTATGGTTGATACATAAAAAATAATTGCTTTCCAATGTTTATCAGCAATGTGGAAGAGAAATTTGAAGTTAAAATTCAATATACTTTATATTAGCATCCCCAAAATGAAATACTTAGGTATAAATCTAAAAAAATATACAAGATCTATCCAAGGAAAACTAAAATTCTGATGAACGAAATTAAAGCAGAACTAAATAGTTGAAGATATATCCCATGTTCATAGGTAGGAGGACTCAATCTTGCCACAATGCAAGCTATTTTCAAATTAATCTAAACAGTCAATGCAATCTCAGACAATTTATTTTGTGAATACTGAAAGACTGATTTTAAAGTTTATATGGAGGGGCCAGTGCTGTGGTGTAGTGGGTAAAGCCGCCCCCTGCAGTGCCAACTTCCCATATCAGTGCCAGTTTGAGTCTGGCTGCTCCATTTCTGATTGAGCTCTCTGCTATGGCCTGGGAAAACAGTAGAAGATGGCCCAAATCCTTGGGCCCCTGCACCTATGTGGGAGACCCAGAAGAAGCTCCTGGCTCCTGGCTTCAGATCGGCACAGCTCTGGCAGTTGTGGCCATTTGGGGAGTGAACCAGCGGGTGGAAGACCCCTCTCTCTTTCTCTCTCTCTCTCTCTCTATATATATATATATATATATACACCTCTGTGTAACAACTATGCCTTTCAAATAAATAAATAGCTCTTTAAAAAAATTAAAGTCTATATAGACACACAAAAGGCCCAGAACAGCAAACACAAAATTGAAGGAGAACAAAGTTGGAACACAGAAACTACTTGACTCAAGAATTGGTAAAGAGCTACAGTAATCAATACAGTATGAGATTAGTGAAAGATCAGGCAAATAGGTCAGTGAAAAAGATAGAGAACTTAGAAATTGACCTACATACTTATATAATCAACTCATCTTTGACAAATGAGCAGACACTACAATAGAGAAGAGGTAGTCTTGCCAATAAATGACCCTGAAGCAACAGTATAGCCTCATACAAACCTGACACAGATCTTAAACTTTTCACACACACAAAAATCTGAAAATGGATTATAGTTAAATGCAAAATGTAAAACTATAAATCTCTTAGAAGATAGCAGAAGAAAATCTAGATGACCTAGGGTTTGGCAATGACTTTTGATATATGACAATAAAGGCACAATCCATGAAAGAATGAATTGATAAGATGGACCTCAGTAAAATTAAAACTTTCTACACTGTAAAAGACACTGTCAAGAAAAGAAAAAAAAAAGAGGAGCTCCACACTGGGAGAAAATACTTGCAAAAGGTATATCTGATAAAGAATTATTATAGAAATATACCAGAAATCTTAAATCTCAATAATAACATGCATTCAAAATATTACCAAAAGATATTAACAGACATCTCACCAAGGAAGATATATGGATTGCAAAGAAGTATTTTAGGAGGTATTCTATATCTTGAGTCACTGGGGAAATGCAAAATAAAATGGCAATGAGATACTACACACCTATTAGAATGGACGAATCCCACAACACTGACAATACCACTGACATGGAATAACAGGAATTCTCATTCATTGAAGATGGGAATGAAAACTGGTACAGCCACTTTGAAAGACAGTTTGGTGATTTCTTACATATTCTTACAATATGGTCCAACAATTGAACACCTTGGTATTTACCCAAAGATGTTTGCAAACTCACATCCAAACAAAAACCAGCATTTGAATGTTTATAGCATTTTTTTCATAACTGCTGAAACTTGAAAGCAACTTTTACAGTGGGATATTATTCAGTCCTAAGAAATGAGCTATCAAGTCTTACAAAGTCACAAAGGATATTTAAATACAGTGGGGAAAAAAAGGCCATCTGGCAAAAACTACATTCTGAGTGATTCCAAGCATATGACATTTTGGGAAAAGTAAAAATACAAACAGTGTTGAAAGATCAGTGGTTTTAGAGGTTGGTGTAAGAGGTGATTAGGCAGAGCTCAGCGGATTTTTTAGGGTAGTGAAACTACTCTGTGTGTGTCTAAACCCACAGAATGTATACCAAGTGAACTCTAGCATAAACTGTGGGCTGTGCGACTGTAATGTCTCAATGTAGGTGCATCAAGTGTACCTATGTGGGGAGCAACTCGGACTAGACTAAGTTACTGGAATTAAGACTTATTCTATGCATCTGCTTTCCCACAATATGGCGCTGAGAAGGGAGTAGCAACTTCTGCGCAGCTGCCTCTCACTAGCTTGGGTGATGACCTGCAGGAGCTGATCCTGCTCCTGATTGCAGGAGAGCAGCGTACTCGGCGTGTGGGTAGCAGAGTTGGGATTGGTGGAAGAGGACTATAAAGGAAGAGAGAGACAACATGCACCAGGAACATCTGAGGGAACACCTGTGCAGCCCCCGAGAGAGCCGGCCGGTGGTGTGCCGCTCCCCTGCGGAAGTGGGGAATGTGGCAGGGGGAACCGCCCTTCCACGGAGGTGGAAGGGACGGTAGCCAACCCGGGAAGGACCAGCAGCCAACCCGGGGAGGGCCGAGCAGACAAAAAAACAGCGCAGGGTCCTGTGTCGTTCCTCCACGAAGACGGGGAGTGACATAATGGTGCCGTGACTTGGATATGAAGCCTAGGCAGGGTTTAGTGTCGTTCCTCCATGAAGAGGGGGAGCGACATACCTACACTGGAGTATGTAGAGAATGGGAGAGGCTATGCATGTGTAAGCACGGGAGGTGTATGGGAAATTTTTGTATCCTGTGCTCAACTTTGCTATGAACCAAAAACTGCTCTAAAAATAAAGTCTATTTTAAAAGTAGGTGATAAACTATGTACTTCCTTGTCAATTTTTCTATGTGTCTAGAGGCTTCATGGCAACTTATAATTTATATTAACAGCTTGAGTTATTGAAATAATTCCAAACTCCTCCAAGTTTACACTAAGATGGCATACTGAGATATTCTGGGATTTCATGTACCATTTCTTCATATTTCATGTACCCTCCCTAACTTTCTTTTTTCTTCTTCTTTTTTTAAGATCTATGAATTTATTTGGAAGTCAGAGTTATAGAGAGGGAGAGGCAGAGGCAGAAGCAGACATAGGAAGGGTCTTCCATCCGCTAGTTCACCCCGTAAATGGCCACAACAGCCAGGGTTGAGCCAGGCTCAAGCCAGGGACCAGGAGCTTTATCCAGGTCTCCCATGTAGGCCCAGGGGCCCAAGGAATTGAACCATCTTCTACTGCTTTCTCGGGTTCATTAGCAGGGAGCTGGATCAGAAGTGGAGCAGCTGGGACTAGGAACTGGTGCCCATAGAGGATGCCGGTGCTGCAGACAGTGGCTTTACCTGCGACACCGCAGCGCTGGTCCCCCTCACTTTCCTTCTACCTTTTTTTTCCTGTGTTAGGTGAGGTTGCTTTGGTATTATTTTTGTTGTTGTGAATTTTTTTTTCTATTCCATCTTAATTGATGTCTGAAAATTGAAGGATAATTATGAAATAAATAGCAAAATTATAAGTGGGACATTTTCAGGACTGACTTTGGATACTGATGAGAATCTCTCGTTTGGAGAGACAGAGGGAAAAAGTTCAGATATCAGACCTATTGCCCATGAATGACATTACATTTTAGTTTACATTTTTGAAACTGCATCATAAGGTGACAAATTCAAGCATTCACAGCATAAACCAGAGAACCTCCCATCTGGTCAAGTTGTCTCTGGTAATATAATCCACAGCTGTTGGATGAAATAAGACACTTAAAAATCTCTATTGATATCAAAAGCCACACTTCAAATTGCCAAAGCTCAGGCTGAGTAACTCTCCTTCCAAACTGGTGTGTTTGCAAATGTGCAAGCCTGTTTGGTCATCAGGCATTTCAAAGTCAAAGCAAAGATTGGTGGGCTGCTGCAGTACAACACCAATTTCCTTGAGCAGATTATTGGTAGGATTTTTCTTTGACTTTGAGCCAAGTGTTAGCAAGGGGATGACTCCCGTCAGAAAAAAACAAGTGAGCTTGAGCAGAAAGTCTACACACTGTCATTACAATCTGTGCTAGTGGATGTCAGCTGAACCGTACCACTGCAGTTGCTGCAGAAAAAAAGTGTTGACTTCTAATCATTTCTAAATACGAATATAATTATCTTAAGAGAGTAAAAGCATTTTAATAATTATTTCATACCAACTTCTTACAAAGATTCCTTTAAGTAGTGTTTGACTTACTGCCATTAACTTGAAGCACAATGAAAAATATCTGACTTCTGTTGAGTGCCTGCTCCTTGTCAGATACTTTTCTGAATATCCTATATGTTCATTTCCTCATTTTCTTTTAATAAGCCACAGGATGCACTATTATTAGCATAATTTTGAGGTGAGAAATCTAATTACTGCAGAAGTTAAGTAACTTGCTCAAAGTTACACAGCAGTAAACAAGGAATGGAACTTCAGACTACATAATTCCAAATGAGACTTTTTCTAAAACTGTATTCCACTTTGCCAAATACTTCTTTATCACTATACATTGTCTTTTTTTATTTGTGTCTGTGAATTTCAATAGACAGAGAGATGAAAATAAGATTAGAAGGGTTAAGATGTACTACTTAAAATATTGAGACTATTTTATGATATATAACCTAATCCCTAACCATACGTATTGACTTGAGCTTTGTTTGTATATTTCTTTATTTTCTATTTCCTTCACAAATATATAAGTCCTACGAAGAGAAAAGAACTCTGCCTTTTCTTCATAATATCTCCACCACTTAGTACTGCCTATAGCATGGTACATATGAAATAAATATTTGAAAATGAAAACATATTTCTGTTTATTTCCTTAAATTGTGTTTTAATTAACATTGTATATGACATTTAGCACTTTTTTCTGCTTTCTACCACAGACATTAAGATGCTATGAAAGTGTTCCCTTCTGTTTCATTCTGCCCTTATCTCTTCTTCAGTGAGCTCCACTTTTCAATTTTCAGAGTGAAGTATTGGGGATTGAGACTTCAATGAAAAGAACAAGAGAACACAAGCCACTTGAACACTTGCCATGATACAGGTTCTTAAGAAACTGTGGAAAACAAGCAGTAAAAGAGCAGAGTTGAAGCCTATAGCAGGAGGGAGAAAAGTTTATGGTGAAGGTCAAGTTTAGTCTGTCCAGGAAACTATAAAGAGATTGTGAGGTTGCCACCAGAAATGCTTGCTCACAATGGGTCTACAATTTCTGGTTACATACCTTGGTCAGGTCAACTGGATAAGCTTTGCCACTGTAGCAGAGGCAGTCTATGTGACAGCTCTATCAAGAGAAGGAAAGTTCTTGGTTTGGGACCTCTGAAGTTTTCCAGTAGGTGTATTTCTTGTCCTATTTTTCTTATCAAACTGTTAGGAGGTTGGGAGGGTTAATAAATGGCTCTCCCAGGCATCAGCCAAAAGACACATGTGAATTTCCCCCAGGCTGCCAACCCCTGATAACACAGGGTTAAAGAATTAACTCTGGTAATTTCTGGTGTCTGTGAGGCCTACATTCTGGAAAATAGAAAAACTCCTTGTCGAGTGTCGGTAATTAGAGAGAGCCATTCCTGCAGAGTTCATCATGGCCATCTGGAGTTTTTCTGACCTTTCTCTTCAAGTTAAGAGTCAGTGGAGGCAGAATCATTAGGCAGTTAAAAAACATATTTTCACCATACATTGTTGACCACACACCTGCACTATTAGGCTGTTTAAAAAAAAAATCCCGAGGAGTACAAAATGTTTTCCTACCCTGCCTGGCAGGAACAGGATCGCAAACAGGAAAGCCTGATGGGTTTCAAGGTGACATGCCGGTTTCCCTTCATCTCTCTCATGGCACACTGTTCCTGCTTAGGCAGTCACCAAAGCAATGGGATTAAAGCATTAAAGTGTCAGTTTATGACTTCACCTTTTAAGATCCAATTTATCCAGCAGCTTTTTAAAAACCAGTTGTTTGATGCTCAGATTTTTCTCAACTCTCAGCTAGAACAGATGGCATAGCCATATTAGCAGTGACACTATATATACACACCAAGTGAACTGGCGTTATTATCTGGTTAAGTGGCTGTCAGCATTTCCATTACACACCCAGCTTTCAAGGGTCTATAATTCAGATACTTTAAATAACATCTGGCTGAAACTTGGTGTATAGAAATGATGAGTGCTGAGTAAAAATTAGTATAATTTTGTGAATGCATGAATACTTCTGGAAGACTCAGCTTGATCAATCGGGTCCTTTTTTAGCAATGACTTCCACAAATCAGTATATTTGGGGGTTCTAAGCGCAAGCCATTCATTTGTTCAGTCAGTCATCAAGTATTTATTTCACATTTACCATGTGCCAAGCCCTGTTGTAAGTGGTGGAGACACTCTGTAGAACAAGCATTTTTCTCTTTTCATAATGCTTATGTATTCATGAAGAAAATAGGAAATCAGCGAATAAATACAAAAAAATGAATAAATTTCAAGCCTGTATTTACAATTGGAGATTAGACTATGTCTCACAAAATATTCTCAGGATTTTATATAGTATACCTGAATTCTTCTAATCTTATTTTTCATTCCACTGTCAAAAAGGCAGCAATGCTCATTTTCATATTTATGTTACCTTAATCATAGAATAAATGCAAAACACAGCTCTCAGTATTTTAACTGCTTATAGTAGAAAAAATTTTTTTTGCTCAACATCACAACTATTAAGTAGGCAAAAAAAAAAAAGCCATAGAGACTGGGCTTTCAAAATAAATTAATGCTACTTTTAAAGTTACTGCTGTTTCATTGGTAGTGGAGAAAGAAGGGGCCCCTCATTTAAGAAAAATGTATTTTCACTAACAAGAAAAACTTGTATATAAAGACTGCTATTTAGAATGAGAAAGGTAATAAAAATTACAACTTTATGAAACCTACATTTCACAACATCAGGAACCCATGTCCTAGAGAAAAGCCCATACAAGTGGGTCTCAGATTTTATTTAGTTTCTGGCCTTTACAGTAAATTTATTTACTCTGTGTGGAGGAATCACTCTGAGTCAACATGCTGAGCTGACACTAATTTTTTTTTATTTATATTTTATTTTATTTAATGAACATAAATTTCCAAAGTACAGCTTATGGATTACAATAGCTTCCCTCCCCCCATAACTTCCCTCCCACCCACAACACTCCCCTCTCCCACTCCCTCTCCCCTTCCAGTCACATCAAGATTAATTTTCAATTATCTTTATATACAAAAGATCAATTTAGCATATATTAAGTAAAGATTTTAACAGTTTGCACCCACACAGAAACACAAAGTGTAAAATACTATTTGAGTACTAGTTATAGCATTAATTAAACACCTAAGAGTAATTGTGTATTAATTACAGAGTTCAACCAATAGTTTTAAGTAGAACATAAGTACTAAAAGATGGCCGGCGCCGCGGTTCACTAGGCTAATCCTCCGCCTTGCGGCGCCAGCACACTGGGTTCTAGTCCCAGTCGGGGTGCCGGATTCTGTCCCGGTTGCCCCTCTTCCAGGCCAGCTCTCTGCTGTGGCCCGGGAGTGCAGTGGAGGATGGCCCAAGTGCTTGGGCCCTGCACCCCATGGGAGACCAGGATAAGTACCTGGCTCCTGCCTTTGGGTCAGCATGGTGCGCTGGCCGCAGCGCGGCAGCCATTGGAGGGTGAACCAACGGCAAAAGGAAGACCTTTCTGTCTCTCTCTCTCACTGTCCACTCTGCCTGTCAAAAAAAAAAATACTAAAAGGGTAAAGTATTAAGTTCTTTTTTTATGTTTCTTTTTATTTGTTATATAGGTTTTTTTTATGTAATAAATGTGAATTTACAAAGTGCAGCTTTTGTATTGTTGTGGCTTCCCCCCCCCAACCTCCTCCCTCCTGTGGCCCTCCCCTCTCCCACTCCCTCTCCCATCCCGCCCTTCATCGAGTTTCATTTTCAATTACCTTCATATACTGAAGATCAACTTAGTATATACTAAGCAAGGATGTCAACAGGCTGCACTCACACAACCGCACAAGGTATAGGGTATTGTTTGACTAGTAGTGTTGTTTTTAAGTTTCATAGTAGAACACATTAAGGACAGAGATCCTACGTGGGGAGCATGTATCCAGTGACTCCCATTGTTGATTTAACAATTGGCACTCTTACTTATGACGGAACTGACACTAATTGTAAAACCAGGGAACCTCAAAAGAAAATTAGATGCAGATTTGAAATAAAGTAGAGGACATACCAAATACTGACTGAATGGTAATAGATGAGACACATGCATTAATCACATAAAACAGACCAGAAGAAATTATACTCGTAAACTTCTACTTGGTGAACACGATTGGTTTTCCTTTGTGCAAAACAGATAAGTGTTTCAGAAATATTTAGAAAACATTGTTTTCTATTTGATAAGTTTTTGCAGCAAAACCTGTCATTTCCAGTAGAGGTGACTGGCACACTTAAGAGGGCTCCCAAGGTCATGTTTTCTCTCAATGAAAAAGAATATCATAATCAGGTAAAGGTCATGTGCATATGAGTGATGAGTAATCATGAGTGACCCAAAATTTTACTTGTTAGGCATAAAGATGTAGGGTAAGGGGGAGAGGCTTGAAAGAGTTCAAATCATATTTTCACACTTACTAGATGAGGATATCGAGGTCAATTAGTTTCTCGCTCTAAATCTCAGTTGTTTACAGAATTTCAGTAATAATATTTTCATGGTAAGGATGTGCGCAGGCTTAAATGAGATTACTTTATTTAGAAAATCTAGTACATAGTAAAGAATTAACAAACACTAGCTTTGTCTCTATCCACAGCGGCAAGCAGCAGAGAACTCTGCAAATGTGTGGTAAAGGAAGACGTATGTATAACCCACGCACTTCTTTCAGTTTAGGGTTCTTTGTGCTGGAGTCCAGTCACGAAAGAGCAAGGTCTCCTATCACAGTTCCTCTCAGCACTGAATGGCCATGTGCTCTATTTTAAGACTTTCTAGAGACTTAATTCAGTTCTACTCTTCTAAAAAAAAGAAAAAAAAAAGGAGAGCCAGCTCAGTTCATTACAGAATTATTTGTGTATTTGTGTATCATGCATAATATCCTGTAGGTGTTATTATTACAGTTTCTATGTTCAAAGATATTCCATTAGCCAGCCAATTATGTTGGTGATCTGTTAGCCTCCTTTACAGCCCAAATGCTCCCTGCTCTCCAATTCACATGAACCTTTAAGAATGCCATATGTTCAAATTGCTTTACTCTGTACTTAGTCCCTTTCCTGCTATTATCCCCATCTGTGTAACTGCATGCTTTGGGGAATGGATACTTGACTTTTCATTGGTTTTAAATCCAAATTGCTGCCCAGTTTATTTATATGTGATTTTGTTAATTGCTTTCTCCTGGTATTTAATTTGTTTCATGTTTACTTCACTAAACTTCTTGGTAAAAACAGTCTGTTCTGTGAATATCTGAGACGTTTCCAAGGTGCCCATCTTATTCATCGTTTGCAAATCTAGGGACATGACCATTTATGTCTCAACATGGTGTGAGAAGCACATCCTGCCTTTGTTCCTGTGTCATTGCACAATAGTTCCAGGGTCTGCATTTCTGACAATCATCTCATCTTTCTCTTTTTTATGCCGGTCAATGTGGTGGGGAGGATAGACTGAAAATGGTCAAATACTGGTTATATGACTGACAGGTGGTGAGAGTGTTATCAAAGTGATGTAATCATTGTTGTAATCCCTGAAAATCTATCCTCAACCTTGGGACTAGCTGATTGACTTGGCATTTTCATTAACATCAGACTCTCTCAGTATCTGTTATAAGATCAATTTTGACTGTCCCTTCAAACGCTGAAACAGCCACATCATCTTGAAGAACTGGCTGGTACACGTGATAAAGATAGAATAATCTAAATAGTCATATTGCTTTGGACCCAAATGATGGCATCAGTTAAGGGTTCTCTGAAGAGGTGTGTCAGGAGAACTTCGTGTCATTGTTGTTCTACAATGGAGGAAGTTTAATAAAACCTTCTGTCCCCTTTCTACTTTCTGAAAGGAGAAAATGATTTATTGAGTTATATATGATTAGCCTTCTAGCCAGTAGTAAGAAAATATGGGAACATGCTGTGAAGTTACATGGGTCAAGCATCTTGCTATTTACAGGTAAAGGCTTTCCAAGTATTTCAGAATACAGTTTCCAGAGCAGAATATGGAGGACTTTAGCAAGCCATTCTAAAAGTGGAACACAAACTTAAACCTATTTTATGAGTCCCTTTATTGTGGAATCACTGTGAGGGTCATAGAAAAGTCCCTGTTCTTGACCATGCTTCTCAGGGCTCTGCAGACACATCCTTGGGTGTGCCAAATGAACACAAAGCCCAAGACAGGTTAAAACACATATAGATGTATTAGCGAATAAAACATTCAGTGTTTTTCTAGGAAATGTGACTTCAAAACTATTCCAGTCTGCTGGTGAGCTCTATGCATAACCACACTTTGCTGCCAGGGGAACATGTCCATCATGTCCATTCTCTTTTGCCTTGGCAGAGGCATTTTTGTTTTTGGTTTTGGTTTTATTCTTTTTTTTTTAACATAGCTTTCTATCATTTGAAGTTTCATTCCATTGATTCTCTCAGACAAGCCTATCTGGGGGGTTTTCCATAGGCTAACATGTTTGACCATGAAGAGATATGTATTAACACATCTACACAAGTAAGAGAAGTTAGGAAAACAACCACACATGCATATTTGATTTTTAGAACCACATACTCAAACTGATGTGGAACTAAGTCATCAATCCTTTACTTCTTAAGATAAAGTGAAAGTGAATAATTGGTGCCTGAACTGAGATAACTCTGAAAGGATATCATGTATGGGTATTCATAAGATACTTAGTAAAGGACATGTTGCACCTCTCCCCTCCCCCCCCCCGTCCCCCACCCTGCCACCCGCCCCATTTCCTCCCTTTTGCTGAGACCCTTCGTGCCAAACCAGACCCTTCCTGACTTCTTTTTTTTTTAAATCTTTTATTTAATGAATATAAATTTCCAAAGTACGACTCATGTGTTACAATGGCTTCCCCCCCCATACCGTCCCTCCCACCCACAACCCTCCCCTTTCCCACTCCCTCTCCCCTTCCATTCACATCAAGATTCATTTTCGATTATCTTAATATACAGAAGATCAGCTTAGTATACCTTAAGTAAGTATTTCAACTAAATGGCAAAGCAGATAAGCTGCACAGGGCATCCTGTGAAACAGACAAGAGGAAAGTTCCCTGAGGCTTCAAAGAGCCCCCTACTCTGCCTTCTACCCTCACCCCCTCAATAGTGGCAAATACCCTCCTTGACCAGATAAAACCTGAGCTCTAAACTTGCGCTTTGCACAGTCTCTCCAGAAGAACAGACTGTTGCCAAGGTTCTGGCTTCTAGCTTGAGGTTCTGGCCTTTCATACCCCAGAAAGGAGAGATGGAAAAAGGAGACAGAGACCAACCTCAACAGAGACAGATTGCTTTATTGGAAGCAAAGAGGTTGGCAACAGTCTGTTCTTGCGAAGAGACTATGCAAAGAGCATGTTTAGAACTCAGGTTTTATCTGGTCAAGGAGGGTATTTGCCCCTAGTGGAGGGGGGAGGAGTGGAGGTAGAAGGCAGCTGGCAAAAGAGTAGGGGGCTCTTTGAAGCCTCAGGGAACTTCCTTCTAATCTGTCTCACAAGCTTTGCCATTTGCATTGCAAGGAGTGGGGAAGGTCTGGTTGCCTCCCAGGATCTAGACAAAAGGGAGGAAATGGGGGGTGGGGGAGGGAAGAGAGGAGGGGAAAGGTGCAACATGTCCTTTACCATCCTGTCAAAAGATGAATTTTGTCCAATGCAATTATTGCTTGTCACTAATTCCAAAATTTTTATGTGTAAGCTAGATGTCATATTACATTCACATGATTGTGTTAAACTTCTCTATAATTTACAATTTCATTTTCTAATTGGTCTAAGATATGTAAATCACATTTAACAATATATTCTGACATTTAAATTCATTCATTAGAGATTTGCAGTCATTGGTTTCTAGCATTACTCTATTTATAGCCTTGTGTACTTAATATGTATGTAAATGAAGTTGTGGCTTTCCTGTTGTTTGTGTACACTTACATAATCTAGACAGAAACAGGTAAAAAAAGATTATTCAAAGATACTATTTTTTGTTATCCTTCTCTTACAGATCTGAATTTGGCTCTTAAAATCTTTGGCATATGCCTTTATACTATTCATTCTCATTCTTTCTCTGTCTCTCCTCTCTCCACTTTAAAAGGAAAAATATTTAAATACACATATTACTAAAAGAAAAATTATTGCATCAGAGAATAAAATGATCAAACACTTGAGGTGCTTAGGAGAAAAACTCAACAAAAATCTGCTTTGCCTTCTCTGGATTAGTATATTAGCACAGAGTTTCAAATCTCCTATAGAGGGAGCTGCTGCACTATTGAACACTGAAAATCTGGCCTTCAGTTAGATGTCTATAATTTTAAACCTATTTTAATAAACAGAAAAGAAATACTAAGGGTTTATTAACATGTAATTGTGGAACACAATTATTTTTTCTCCACAATGTCACAGATGTCAACTGAATGTGTCTAAGGAAGTTCATACAACAATCTATTGGTAAAACACAGTATTTTGTTTTGTTTTTGGAAGCACATAAACCAGGTGTCAAGGCAATGTATTAATTGTGGGCTGAATAACATACAAAAAGATAGATAATTTACAAACAATAAAATGACAATTTCAGATGGGCAAGGGACAAAAGAGTGATCACTTCCTACCCACTCCCATCCTTCTGCATCAAGAGCAGGGAAAAAAATCACAAATACACATTTTAGTACATTTATGTCAAAGCTTAATGATTGATACTTAGAAATGTGGTTTTGCAACAGATGATTGAATCATCATGGAGTGGGGAGAGAGGAAGTAATTAAGATGACATTTGTCAGCTCTTTTTTATATTCTGAGAAGCAACAAGCTGTAACTCACTAAATTTAATTAAATTTGAATGGAAAGTCTTTATTTCCTGACTTTTCACTAAGGATTATGAATGCTAATTATTTACAGCTATTGTTTTTAAAAGAATTTAAAATACTAAGTTAAGGTATAAATCAGTTCTTGAGAAAGAAATAATTTAAAATGTGAGATGACTATACAAATGTTATTGATGAACTGAAATAAAATAATTTGAAAATTTGAGGCAAAGCCCATAGTGTTATAAACAGTATTAGTAAATGGATCTGTTACCGGTGAATGGCAGGGTTCTTGTCTTCACACAAGAAAGAATTCAGGCGTGAGACAGAGAGTAGTGGAAAGTAAAATAGCAAAGTTTATTAGGGAAGGAACATCTGTAAGACGGAACCTGAGAGGGAGTGCCCAGTTGCTTGGACTAGAGGGGAGAGCGAGGTTACTTGGTTGAGTGGAGAGAATACACCTGACCAGGCCAGGCGAGCTGGGGGGCTCAGCAGAGAGGCAGCAGAGGGCTGAACACGCAGTTCGGTTGAGGCTGGGGGTGGGGGTGTTTTAAAGAGATGGGTCTTTGTCTTCACACATCTCCTCCTGAAACAGAAGACTTTATGGATGTAAATACTAAAAACTCCTATCTGAGTTTTCCCCCTGAAGGTATCAGACAGGAGGAAACCTGGCTGGTGACACCCTGAGTTAGAGGAAGGGTGAGCAAGACCCCCTGGAATCAGGATCCCGAGCAGGGTATTTGAAATGCAGATATTGGGATGCATCTGGAAGATTATCAGGCAGAAGGGGCGGGGACCCCCACCTGGCAGGTTATTGGGGCAGGGCAGGATGCAAATACTGGGCTGCCCCTGAAACATTATTGGGATGACTCTGAGATACATGTGCTGGACATAGACATCTTCTCTTAGGCCTTTGTCACACACACATAAGTTCATACATCTGACATCCTACCTAACAGATCCATTTAAAATCCAGCGAAGTTAGACTTACTCAATAAAATTATGTCTCATGTAGCCGGCGTCGCGGGTCACTAGGCTAATCCTCCGCCTTGCGGCGCCGGCACACCAGGTTCTAGTCCCAGTTGGGGTGCCGGATTCTGTCCCGGTTGCCCCTCTTCCAGGCCAGCTCTCTGCTGTGGCCAAGGAGTGCAGTGGAGGATGGCCCAAGTCCTTGGGCCCTGCACCCCATGGGAGACCAGGATAAGTACCTGGTTCCTGCCATTGGATCAGCGCGATGCACGGGCTGCAGCGTGCCGGCTGCAGCAGCCATTGGAGGGTGAACCAACGGCAAAGGAAGACCTTTCTCTCTGTCTCTGTCTCTCTCTCTGTCCACTCTGCCTGTCAAAAAAAAATTATGTCTCATGTAAAATTTTAACATCTAAATGAAAAATATGGTACATTAAATGATGAAATTTATGGAAACTGCTGTGTTGTTTGCTTTCCCAATTTACTCAAACAATCATGATTTTTAAAGTGTATTTCATATTTGAATTCAACAAAAGTATTCAATTTTATGATCATGTTTTTAGAAAATAGAGCTGGTTATATTATAAAAGTTTAAATATGTATAATGCTTTATACCTGGTTGATTTATATAGACTATGAACAGACCATTTACATTATTTCTCTGAAGCTTTATTTTCCCTTTATAGCCCTGAAATTCAAACCCTGAGTCAAGCTCATAAATTACAGAAATTATTAGTTAGTATAGTTACTATAGCTCTTTCCATATGCTAAAATCTTAATCATAATCTTTATAATATATAAATTGACAGAGTGAAAAGCTCACAGTTTTTTTTAACTCAACCTGGTTTTAGTAATTAACTATTCTGAAATTTACTAAATAAATGAGAGAACAATAAACTGGCAAGTTTTTAGCAATGACACAGCATAGCTTCTATTGAGGACATGGAATAATGCAATGAAAACTGAGTTTATAGAAAAATATTTATAGCAATGAAAAAAAGTTTTATATCCTTCACAGCCTCAGAATTTTACTGATAACAAAAAACCCCTTCTGATATTATTTCTGTGAAACTGGGATGGATCAAAAGAACTAGTGAAAGCTTGTAGGATAAATGATCATTTTCATCTACAAGGCTGTTTTCTACCTTTCATCTTAGCAAGTTCAGTCTTTTGCATGTGAACTGACTTACTGAATAAACCATGTATACACTCAACACAATTTGAAACAAAAAAAGGTGAAATCTGAGGTTAATCAATCAGTTAATTTAAAAAATACATTATTAATTAATTTAACAATCATTGATTGAATAAACTTGGCACTGTAGTAATCCCTGAAAATAGTCCAATGAGACACTGAGATTGTACCTCAGTGCAAAGATATAATAATATAAAAAACATACAGATTTGGACAGATAGACAACAGATATGCAAAAGTCAGAGATCTTTATTCACATAAATACATAGAACTCATGGAAGACAGTGGAAGAACAAGGAAAAGGAAAAAAGGAATTCAGAGACAACTTGACAATGGCAGTAAATATTATAATATACTGTAAAATTGTGGATATAAGTCAATCCCTCATTTTCCTGATGAGAAACACATACCTTCACATACACTCGTATATAAATATTTTGGTCAATTTAAATATAATGTTGGTGATATATAGAAGGAAATATAAAGTAGCTATATTTATGATTTTATTGATTTAGAATAATATAATTTATTAATTCAAAAATTTTGAAGCCGGCGCCACGGCTCCATAGGCTAATCCTCTGCCTTGCGGCGCTGGCACACCGGGTTCCAGTCCCGGTCGGGGCACCGGATTCTCTCCCGGTTGCCCCTCTTCCAGGCCAGCTCTCTGCTGTGGCCAGGGAGTGCAGTGGAGGATGGCCCAGGTGCTTGGGCCCTGCACCCCATGGGAGACCAGGAGAAGTACCTGGCTCCTGCCATCAGATCAGCGCGGTGCGCTGACCGCGGCGGCCATTGGAGGGTGAACCAACGGCAAAGGAAGACCTTTCTCTCTGTCTCTCTCACTGTCCACTCTGCCTGTAAAAAAAAAATTTTTTTTGAAATATTCTTCACTCATATTTAATGAAATAATTTCATTAATATGCTTCAAAGCCAACTCCAATGCCAATGTCCTCCTATCACCTTGATTCCTTTTATTTGTTCCCTAACAGTTTTCTAAAGCACATATTCACCATTTTCAGTCTAAGTTACTTGGTATGCAGTGTATTTTAAAATTTATATGTAGTGTTCTATTATAAACATTAATTGAAGTCATGGGTACCTACTTGAATATCATGGAGATTTTGTTATTATCCTATTGTTAGACATTTTGTGATCTGCACAAAATAACTCCTGATCATTCTTTTTAAAGTTAAACTGAAAACAGTAGTTTTTGAGTGGCACTTGACAATTTAAATTTTGTTGTTCAGGATAATGGGTTCCTAATTTGGGAGGGCAGGGTTGTGAGACTATTAAGTCAGCATTTCCCAGAGTTAAGGAGAGCTTTAAAATGTTCATAGTTTAAAAGTTTTGAGCAATACTAATTTAAGCTTTTTGGAATATTTTCTGATATGCAGTGTGAATTTACTGGAAGAAGGCTTCATAAGTGATATTTCTTTTTTTCTTTTTAACTATCTAACTCTTCTCTGCCTCTTCCCTCCCTTTTTTAGTGGAGCCTTTTGTAAGTGTGAGGCTCTGCAGCACATGGTGCACAAAAGCAAGCTGCACTCCACTACCGGCTAAACAAGTAAGGCACTGGTGGCCCCAAAGCATGTAAAGTGTATAGTGACAGAACGTAAGACAAGAAAGATCCCTGGGGCTCTTGTGCAACATTGCTAAGGATTTGGAACTGTGTGGGTTGGCATTTAGGTATAAAGGCCAAAGTGAGTAGGGTTGGGAAGAGGTACATGATATATATCCTAGAAATCACTGCATCTGGTCGTATTCAAATGCTGTTTAGGAGTTAGATTAAATAGGATTAGGTGGAATAATCCAAAAGAAACATATGCCTAAATCTATCAAGTTTGAATCCACTCAACATTTTATTTTTTTGAATAAAAATATTATATTTATTTATTATTTTATATATTATTTTGCATTGAACTAGCAGAATGCCTTACTTTTAAATATCCACATAATACAATTGCCATTCTGGAATCACAGCTGAAGCCATTAGCTACATAATAGCATTCTATGACTTTTTTATAAGTACACATACATTCTACTATAGATGGCTGGCTTTGAAACATTTTTCCCTTGAATTTTGGAAAGATTAGCATAAACTTCAAATGAATTATACCAGCTAAATTTACTTAAGAAGATTAAGTAATCGTTCTGCTGATAAATGTAGGGTTGCAGTATGCAGTATTTAGTGCTTAAGAGGAGAGAAAGTAGTAATGTTTACTTTGGGGACAGTGACTTTTCGGCTACTCATAATGAGTAAACTATTGGCAGTACTTTTCTCCTTTTCTTTAACTTCTCATTTTTCAAACTCAAACTACAGGTGAATTAGAAAAGAGATGTCGCAATAAAGATATTTCTATATCTCCAACCTAACTATCCCAGAATTCGAAGGGTGTTTTGTTGTTAGATTGCCTACATTACGGTCCCCAATTTTTTGCCACTCTGACTTACAGTCCTATCATTCTACTTAAATTACTCTTCTAAAGGTCAAGTTGACAAAACCCAATGGATACTTCTATGACTCAATATCAAAATGGTGTGCAGCTGCTCACATCTACTGGCTGCTGTAACATCACCCAACAGCGTTTCTCATTGGCGCTATGTAACCACTCCATCTCAGTTTCTTCAGCTGGTTCCACCTTCTATGAACAATGCTCAACATCTTTAAAAGTGCTACTGGCTTGATCTTCCAACATTTACATTTATGGATCTATTTTCTTTTTTTTTCTTTTCTTTTTTTATTTTTGACAGGCAGAGTGGACAGTGAGAGAGACAGAGAGAAAGGTCTTCCTTTTGCCATTGGTTCACCTTCCAATGGCCGCCACGGCTGGCGCGCTGCGGCCGACGCACCGCGCTGATCCGAAGGCAGGAGCGAGGTGCTTTTCCTGGTCTCCCATGGGGTGCAGGGCCCAAGCACTTGGGCCATCCTCCACTGTACTCCCTGGCCACAGCAGAGAGCTGGCCTGGAAGAGCGGCAACCGGGACAGAATCCGGCACCCCAACTGGGACTAGAACCCGGTGTGCCGGCGCTGCAAGGCAGAGGATTAGCCTACTGAGCCGCGGCGCCGGCCTATGGATCTATTTTCACTTGTCCCTCTCTTTGAAAGATCCCTAATATTCCTGAGATACAACTGAGATTTGAGCAGCCTCAGCAGGTTGACATTTTGTCTACTGATATATCCTTATTTTGATATCTAATATAGATATCCACCCAGTTCCTATATTTCTATATAATCTAAAACAAACATTTTCATATAATGATAAATATTTAGGATACAATTTGAGTGGAAAGTAGCGAGAAGCGGTTTGTAAGGAGACGTATTCCAGTTCTTCCCTCCTCATTTCCCTGAGTTTCCCACATTATGGACTGAGACGAGCACTTCTTTCATTATTTATACATCTCATGGGCTTCATTGGCTTTACAAAGTGGTCTTGTGGCTTCCTCTTTGAGACACAAACAATAAATTAATGTGTTCAAAGTTAACAGTTTGTTCCAGTTACCAGTTGGTATGCAGTCAACCACTCCCACATGTAGGGGCTTAAAACAACAATATTTAGTCTGCTCACAAACCTGCAGTATAGTCAGCATTTGGCAGGGACAACTTGTCTGCTCTATGCAGCATACACTGTGGCTGCTCAAAGGCCAGGAGCTGCTATCACCACAATGCACATGACCTCACGTATCTGGTGCCTGGACTTAGAAAAATCAAAGCGCTACAGACCACACTAGTCATGAGCTTTTTTGGCCTCTCTATTTACTATATGGCCTCGCTACCAGGTCTCCCCAGCATGGCAGCCAGACTGCTTACTTGTTAGTAGAGGCTTCCCAGAACTTGTGTCTCAAGGAAAAATGAGCTCGGCAGAAGCTAAATCTCCTTTTATGACCTCGCTACAGAAGTCAAACAGCATCAATTCTACGTCATCTCTATTCATGGAGGCAGACAAAAAGCCCCTTCCCCCACCCTAGGTTTAAGGGGAAGGGAAACAGATTGAACTTCATAATGGAAATTAAGATTCTAATTACATTAGAAAAATACAATCTGCCATATATTTGTATCTGAATAACTTTTTCTTGGTACAAATAAAGTCATAGCCATAACCGCAGTGTATTGCATATTGTATTATAAATGGGTATTTTGTATGGGAAAACTTACTACAAAAAAATTGTAATGTAGTCTAGACTGCAAAAAATTATCTAGGATCCCAAAATAAATATCTTGGAAGCAGTCATCTACTGCATTTGAAAAGAGATAAATATGGTATTAATGTAGTTTGAAAAAATACACTGAAAGAGCTACTTACCTTTTTAAGCCTCCAAATGGATATATCCTTTTCAGTAATTACAGAAGTAGCCAGAATATTAAAAGCTCTCTTCAAATATAAAGTATAGGATCTAGAAAATGCATCACTTTCATGTCATTTATATTTCATTTTAAATTTAAACCTCAATCAGTCTACCTGTCCTAATTCAATCCATCCATTTCCTCCCTCTATGTTACCATCTCCATTTAAAATATAATCCTTTTTTATAATAGATGGTTTTTCTAAGAATAAAATAACTTCAATTATAATACTGAAGAAGGGAAGGTTGAAGTTAAACACTTCAAATAATTCCATATTAAATACCTAAGAACAAGAAAGCAAGGGTGCTGACACAGCAGAACAGAGGGAGAAATATCCAAAGAGAAGAATTTTCTTTCTAATTTATTGACCCCCTGATGAATTCAGCATTAAGCTGTGATACTGGCTGTGCTTCTGTGCTATCACAACAACCAACTAAGGTCAGACATTCAGCACAGCAGGTAAGCTGTCACATGTGATGCCTGCATCCGATATCTGAGTGCCTGGGGTTGAATACCCACTCTCTTCCCAAGTGCAGCTTCCTGCTGATGCACACCCTGGGAAACAGCTCATGATGACTCAAATACTGGGGTCTCTGCCACCCACATGGGAAAATTGGATTGGGTTTTGGGCTCCTGGCTTTGGCTGGCCCAGTCCCAGCTGTTGTAGGTATTAGGGGAATGAACTAGGGGATGGAAGATCTCTCTATCTATGTCTGTCACTTTCACTATATCTTTCTGCCTTTCAAATAAATAAAAATTTAAAATGGTATTATATGATATCTTAATTTCCCTAATGTAACTGAGCACATCATTCCTGTTTTTATTTTTGTTAAAATGCCTTTTTACAGATCATAGTTAAAATATTTTATATAGATGTATAGATTTTACCATTTTTAGCATTTTAAATGTTATTTATTGATATATGTACATATATAAATAGACAGAGATTTCATTACTTTGTTGATATGTTATTAAGATTGATTCCTCTAGTACATCTTTATCTTTTTACTTTATTTATGATATATTCTGGTTTTAAAAATCCTTAATTTCAATATGTTAGAATTAATCTATCTTTTTATAGTGTTTTAACATATAGTTTAAATTAATTTTATTCACCATTTAATCATAAAATTATGATTTTATATAATTTTCATATATTTTTCTAAGTATTTTAATTATTACTTTAACACTTAAGAAAATTATCAATCTGCATAAGTTTGATATACAATGTAGAGATTTTTTCTTTTGCTTCTTACATGGAGCATCAATTGCCCTACTATTTTATTTTATTTTATTTATTTAATTACTTGTAGAAGCACATTGCAATAATTAATTTTATTTGTTTAAGAGCTCATATTGTAAGCATTAAACCAAGCACTGGCTTTGATTCTGTTAGTCTAAATTCACCTGTTAACAAAGATAAAACCAAATTGTGGTCCATGTCCAAAGATGAAAACCAAGAGCTCAGGATTAATCACATTATAGTCTTTAAGCTTCTATAGCCTCAGACTCAGTAGTTATAGGTCTCACATGGTCTTCTGATGTCCCACCCAGTATCTTAACTTTTCTTGAGCTGCAAAACCTCATCATCTTCCAGCTATGTTGTTTAATTCCTGAGTATTGAGCACATACAGAAGATTTCCTCCTCAAAGTCATACATTACCTTCACCATTGTTGGCACTCACTGAAAATGAATAGATTTTTCAACATGGATTCAAAGCTCATCCATGTTTAATCCAATAAACCAGTTGGTAATCCCTCTTAGTTTGATGACTTAATGTACCACCTTCCAATTTTTACTATTGCGGTACGTTCCCACTTTTGGATTCAGTTCCTAGAGAAATACCTGCCATGTTCCCACTACCCCAGTCACACCTGAGACAGCATGGTCTCCCAAAATCCATTAATGGCAACTTCTGGGATGAATGCCATAAAATAGCAAAATGCAGTACAATCCAGATACACCCACTTCCAGTTACACAATTCTTGGGCAATCCACTTAATTTCCATGTTACACATGTAAGAATGTCACTGGGTTGAAACAACAATTATGATGCAATTAGGACTGTACTTGATGATCTGAGGAGTAATTTACTTGAAGACATTCAAGTTTTTCTCATGTTGAGCTAATTGTGATTTTTCTCCTTTTTTAAAGTAATGTAGGGATAGGAACTACATTTCTGTAATTCCAATGATAAGCAACTCTTGCCTAACTTAAATGAACTCAAATTGACCTGGGGCCAGCGTTGTGGCACAGTGGGTTAATGCCCTGGCCTGAAGCACCAGCATCCCTTGTGGGCACCGGTTTGAGATGCAGCTGTTCCACTTCCTTTTTTTTTTATTTTTTTTATTTTTTTTTTTTTTTTTTTTTTTTTATTTTTGACAGGCAGAGTGGACAGTGAGAGAGAGAGACAGAGAGAAAGGTCTTCCTTTGCCGTTGGTTCACCCTCCAATGGCCGCCGCTGCAGCCGGCGCACCGCGCTGATCCGATGGCAGGAGCCAGGATCCAGGTGCTTTTCCTGGTCTCCCATGGGGTGCAGGGCCCAAGCACCTGGGCCATCCTCCACTGCACTCCCTGGCCATAGCAGAGAGCTGGCCTGGAAGAGGGGCAACCGGGACAGAATCCGGCGCCCCGACCGGGACTAGAACCCGGTGTGCCGGCGCCGCAAGGTGGAGGATTAGCCTATTGAGCCACGGCGCCGGCCCAAAATAACAATGTCTTTTTTTTTTTTTTTTGACAGGCAGAGTGGACAGTGAGAGAGAGAGACAGAGAGAAAGGTCTTCCTTTTGCCGTTGGTTCACCCTCCAATGGCCGCCGCTGCAGCCGGCGCACCGCGCTGATCCGATGGCAGGAGCCAGGAGCCAGGTGCTTTTCCTGGTCTCCCATGGGGTGCAGGGCCCAAGCACCTGGGCCATCCTCCACTGCACTCCCTGGCCACAGCAGAGGGCTGGCCTGGAAGAGGGGCAACTGGGACAGAATCCGGCGCCCCGACCGGGACTAGAACCCGGTGTGCCGGCGCCGCTAGGCGGAGGATTAGCCTAGTGAGCCGCGGCGCCGGCCTGTTCCACTTCCAATCCAGCTCTCTGCTATGGCCTGAGAAGGCAGTAGAAGAATTGAAAGTCCTTGGGCCCCTGCACCCATGTGGGAGACCCGGATGAAGCTCCTAGCTCCTGGCTTCAGATTGGCACAGCTCCGGCCATTGCAGCCAATTGGGGAGTGAACCACTAGATGGAAGACCTCTCTCTTTCTCTCTCTCTCTGTGCCTCTCCTCTGTGTAACTCTAGCTTTCAAATAAATAAATAAATCTTTAAAAAATGATCATTTTTATGATTATTTTTAACAAAATTTGAAATACTGACATTTCATTTACATAATATTTGTCTAATAACTTATTTGCCTATCATCCAGATAATTTACAGAAAATTGCAAGACTCCTTTAGTTAAAACTTAAGAGAAATTGCCTATAAAACTTGGGATTAGTGATTTAAGAAAAAAAGCAATTTCTCTAATGAGTATAATTTAATTATTTCCTGTCTTTTTCAGTTGATAATTTAATTATTTTAAAATTCATAACAACTTATATTTTGTCATTTAAAATTTTAGCTGATATTATTAATTTTAAAAGATTTATTTGAGATTCAGACAGAGAGAGGAGAGAGGGAGAGAGAGATATCTTCCATTGGCTGGTTCACTCCCCAAATGGCTGCAATGGCCAGGGCTGGTCCAAGTGTAAGCTAGAAGCCGAGAACTCCATGTAGATGGCAGGGACCCATGCATTTGGGCCATTTTCTGCTGCTTTCCTAGTTGCATTAGCAGGCAGCTGGATTGGAAATGGAGCAGCCAGGACTCAAACTACAGCTCAAATGCAATGCAAGATTCAGACTGATATTATCTGACTTGTACTGATTCCTGTGTTTAATTTTTAACCATTTAATACAAAGCTATTTTATATTCATCATCTGATAATTACAATATTTCAAGTTTAAATATGTTACGTATTATCTCTGCTTATTTGCTTTCATTGCAGCTGTTTCCTAGTGCTTTTGGTGATATTTGTTGATGAAATTACATATGCTTGATTGGAACAATGGATATCAAGAACCGAAAGATGGATTCAGAGGTGAAAATAAAATGAACATTTCCTCTTCATATGAGGATTTTTTTTTTTGACAGGCAGAGTGGACAGTGAGAGAGAGACAGAGAGAAAGGTCTTCCTTTACCATTGGTTCACCCTCCAATGGCCACCATGGCCGGTGCGCTGCGGCCAGCGCACGGCGTTGATCTGAAGCTGGAAGCCAGGTGCTTCTCCTGGTCTCCCATGCGGGTGCAGAGCCCAAGCACTTGGGCCATCCTCCACGGCACTCCTGGGTCACAGCAGAGAGCTGGCCTGGAAGAGGGGCAACTGGGACAGAATCCGATGCCCCGACCGGGACTAGAACCCGGTGTGCCGGCACCGCAAGGCGGAGGTTAGCCTATTGAGCCACAGCGCCGGCCCATATGAGGATATTTCTCTATCAGTTTCTACTCCTCTACCTTATGGAGGGCCCAAGGGTCACACATTTGCTGTTCATTTTCAGCCCACAGCTCCTCCCTTTTCACTTTTCTCCCTGTTGGAAACTTTCTTGCTTTTTCATGTCAGCAATATATTATACGAAATATTTTTTGAGTAATGTTATAGAAGACTATAAGAAGGAAGAAAATCTCTGAATATATACTTTATTAATTCATGACTATTCCACCCATTTTGTATTAGAAGCAAATAACAATAAAGGAGAAACAAAAATAGTATAATCTACACCATTTGGGGCTGCTATAGCTCCTAATTGCTGCTGGCATCAGTGCCACTCTAGTTTTCACCTATTTAAGTCCTACTACCATCCAAGTGATAGCTGTAGATTCACAGGCACAATTAAATATAATGAAAATGAATGACAGCGTTTCTCTTGTCCTTCACCTTACTCATTTCTCCTTTCCCTTACTTCCCTGATTAATCCAGTTCTAAAGCTATGGGTGGTTTTCAGGAAAGCTAGGTTGGTGAGGAGGGGGTGTGGCCTGAGAAGTCAGATCCAGAAGAGGGTTGATACTAGTGTCTACGTGAGGAGAAGAGGATCAGGTCAGGAGCAGTGTCATGAGAGCATCCATGCATGTGAGTCATCTGGGGCAGGCTTTCAGAGCCTTGGTGGGCTGACGAGTGCTCCCATCTGGGGAAAGGTGCTACACTGTCGGGTTTCAGAATCTGTGTGGAACAAACAGGGCCAATAAGCTGCAGATGTTGTGCGGCACAGGTATCAGAGCCCAAGCAGAGTAAGGAGGCAATCAAAACAGGAGATAGCCCTTCGAGGGTTTTGAGAACAAGAATAGGATGAAGAATGTGTACACATGGAATTGCAATTTGGTATCATGTATCATGCACTCATGTGTGCTTGCATGCATGTGCACATGTACACACACACACAAACACACACCTTGGAACAGCAAACCCACCCAGGGGCATCCAGCTAATGACATTTACATCTTAGCTTTTAAATGTCAATGTCCACTAAAAGAAACCAAGGTTTTTGAAAAATAGATGATTTGAGACCCAGGAAAGAGAAAATAGAAAATGAACGTGGAATATCCTCTTGGATCAAGAAACAAGGAAGTATTCAAAGAATACGCGTACATTTCAAAGGAACACAAACTGAAGAGGCTCCCACTGACCAAATCTGGGTTTACGATTAATATGGAGAGAAATGGATTGTAGCCCACTTAATAAAATAGGAAACATTAGTCCAAACAGATGCAAGTGAATCAATGGATTTACAGTTTGATGCCAAATAGGTTTTCAGATAGCCTCAAAGTAGCTACTCTGCAAAATACTTATTAACAGTGGAAGAAGTAACTTTCCAGTGCCTGGCAGATGATATTTTACTGACGTGAACAAAGTCAGCATCGTCAATAGAGTCGACTAAAATTGTGCACCTCCTGTTAGGAAGCATTGAGAATAACACAGCATCACTTAATAACACAATTCCAATGATAAGGAAACACCAAACAAACCTGAATTGAGGAAAATGCTAGAAAGTAACTCCTCTGAAATCCTCAAAAATGTCAAGGTCACAGAAGTCAGTGATTGAGGAATAGTTTCAGACTGAAGAGAGCAGAGACACAATAAACGAATGGAATATCTGATTCTGATCTGGGGCCTCTTGTTACAAATAACATCAGTGGGACAATTACTATTTGATTGAGACCTGACAACCAGATAGCGGACATTTAATAATGTTCATTTTCTGACTTAAAAACCTATAAACAATGGCATTTTACTCCATCACTTATGTAGAAATAGAAGTTAAGCACCTTGGAAGTATAAGGGCATCAGGTCAACTACCTACTTTCTAATAGTTCAACATAAAAATTATATGCACTTGCTATAACCTTTCTTCAAGCCTCTGATTATTTTAAAACATGTATACAAAAGATCAATATGATGTTGATAAAATTTAATATATTCCTGAACTATAGTATATAATCAGGAAATATTTCTAAAGTAATTTAACTTATGAAATGAAACAGAATGAATTTATAAGCCTAGAAAACAAATACATGCATACTCATTGCTCTCTGAAAAAGAAAGAAAATAACATTCAACATAAAAAATTAGGTTAAGGCACACTTTCAAGAATGCATGTATTGGGGATATATGAAACTACTTATATATTTAACCTATATTTTGGAGATTACAAAGCCCCGAACAGAAAATTATAATCAAAATAGCAGCCATTAATCATTGTTTATCAGCCTCTACGCCCAGTCATTTCTGGAAAATCTGCAACATTTAAGCGTTTCAAAATGGTTCCTGGAGTATGACTAATGTGTCTCTTTGGCCAAACGGTGGCAGTAGTGATTATTTTACTTTTACACTCTGATTCTTTTCTTTTCTCCCCTCCTCTCCCCTCCTCTCCCCTCCTCTCCCCTCCTCTCCCCTCCTCTCCCCTCCCCTCCTCTCCTCTCCCCTCCTCTCCCCTCCTCTCCCCTCCCCTCCTCTCCTCTCCCCTCCTCTCCCCTCCCCTCCTCTCCCCTCCTCTCCCCTCCTCTCCTCTCCTCTCCTCTTTCTTTCTTTCTTTCTTTCTTTCTTTCTTAGGGGGAAAGAGAGACATTCACACCCACAATCCACATTCACAGCACACTCAGAGCCACATCCACACCTCTATATCCAGAGAGAGGGAGGGAGGCAGGGAAGGAGGGAGAGGAAGAAGAGGAAGAAGAGGAAGAAGGGGGAAGAAGGGGGAAGGGGAGGGGGAGGAGGAGGAGGAGATAGAAAGAGACAAAAGAGGAAGGGAAGGAGGGAGAGAGCTAGAGCGAGCAAGCAAGAAGTACACACTCCCATGCACTGGCCCACTGGTTCACTTGTGGGGCTGAGCCAGGCCCAAGCCTGGAGTTGGAAATTCAATACAAACCTCCAACATGTGTGGCAGGGACCCAATTTCTTGGGTTATTATTGCAGCCTCCCAGCAACTGGATTAGCAGGAAGCTGGAGTCAGGAGCAAGAACGAGCCATTGAACCCAAGCATTATGATAGGGGACAGAGATGTCTTAACCTCTAGGCAAAATGCCTGTCCTTGCTCTGGTGTTTTGTAATGAAGTTTCTCCTTTCTGTTGACACTGATAGGCAGCAACAATTTTGTCATTTCTCCCACAAGTTACTGCTGTTGTCTGTGCCTGCCAGAGGCAGTGTTTCAGCACTTGGTGTTTGCTGATGCTTCTATCATATTGGCTAATGTCAGGTATTGAGAGTGATTTATGTCTGAGATGAGAGCGTCATCTCCTGTCACTGGCAAAGCTACAAACATGCCAATATCATCCTTCAAAGGCCACTACTGATTTCATTTCTTCAGAGAAAAAAAAAAAAAAACTTTGTAACAATGCACCTGCTTCTTGTGTTCATTAAATTTCAGGTTTTTATTTGTTTTCTGATTGCAGTCGCCTTATGTGAGGACTTGAATATCCAAGGGTGGAAAAGAAACATAATTTAAGTGGAATTTTAGCCGCTCCTTGCACTCTCTTTCCTGTGAGCTCATTTGGTATGCCTGTTTTCCCTTCTCATTGTATTATCTTTCCTAAAAGGTTAATTGCCAAGTCTACTTCTACTTATCTTTAGATATGTTACAGATACTAGTAAACTTAAGAGTAATCAAAGCTTTGATGAGAGCATCACCTTATCTATGGCATACACCAATGCTAGAACATATGTAGTACAATATAGTTTGTTAGAAACAGGCTGGCGCTGCGGCTCACTAGGCTAATCCTCCACCTAGCGGCACCGGCACACAGGGTTCTAGTCCTGGTTGGGGCGCTGGATTCTTTCCCGGTTGCCCCTCTTCCAGGCCAGCTCTCTGCTGTGGCCCAGGAGTGCAGTGGAGGATGGCCCAAGTGCTTGGGCCCTGCACCCCACGGGAGACCAGGATAAGCACCTGGCTCCTGCCATCGGATCAGCGCCGTGCGCCGGCCGCAGCGCGCTGGCCGTGGTGGCCATTGGAGGGTGAACCAACGGCAAAAGGAAGACCTTTCTCTCTGTCTCTCTCTCTCACTATCCACTCTGCCTGTCAAAAAAAAAAAAAAAAAAAAAAGAAAGAAAGAAAGGTGTACCAGACTCCACCAAAGTCTGTGGCATTGTAAGTTTGTTACTCCTATTCCTAATGTTGGAAGCATTACTGGCTTAAAATAAAACCCATATGGAATTCCTAGGATATTTCTATAATGTAATAGTAAATACATTGGTATTTCAAATCTTGTTTTGTAATCTACTTTTCACTTTTTTAAAAATTGCCATGAAGATATATGTAGAAACTCTCATGCCGTGTGATAATCGATCATATAAGCTTGATGGGTGTATATATATATATATTTCATAAAATTGTAACAAAAACCAAAATATTGATATTAAAGGTTATGACTGGACATTTTAAAATCATTTTAATTAGGTAATTTAATTACTCTTTAACATTCTCATTTGTTGAGAAAAGTAAATTTATCCTATTTTTTTAATTGAAAAAACATCAAGCATGCATGTAAAATAATTTTAAATTGGGATTTTGAAATAGACAAATTTTAGAATCCTTCAGCATATTGAGCAAATATAGATATGACAAATAAAAATGGTTTTTACTGCCACAGTAAATAACATGATCATGTTAGAAGTTATATCCTTTAGGGAAACAAGTTAGTAGTAATTAAAAATCTACATTAGATTAATAACACACTTCCTTTTAAAGAAAGTCTTCATTTGTAATACTTACTTAGATACCAATGTATAATTTAAATTCCTTTGGGATTTTCCAATAAAGCAGGATAAATTGTACACATATATACACTCTCACACTGAAATAAAAACAAATCTCATAAAGCTTCATGAAGATAAACCATTTTAAAACAAAATGTTCACATTAAATATAGAGAAAGTCAAATGATAACTTCAAGGTTTCCAATACAGAATATATGATAATGGCTACTCAAAAAGATGACGAAGAATTAAAATAACTATTATTTTTATGGTATCATCTTTTTACAATGAAAATTTTGCTTTGTTAATTTCAATTGTTTTAAATGTTCTTTCACCTTTTGGTTTATATTCTTATTAGGTTTATTTTTAACTTTAATGTAGTAGGCTGATTATAAATAACAAACTGCATCCATACATGTTATTTTTTAAAATTAGTAATGTTAATTTACTGGAAGAAAATCAAATATAATAGAAATACATTAAAAGCAAGAGAATTCAGAAGTTCTTTTTAATGATCTTTTAAATTTTCTTCTGTAGGTGACACCAAAGTATGGGCTGCTCCTTGGAATAGAGGGTAGATGTACGGCCAATAAACTCTTATCTATACCTTAAGCATTTCCTCTTTGCCTATTAAGGCATTTATGCCCTCACCCATTTCTTTCCCAAATTGGTTTTACGCTCCATTGAAATATATATTAATAATCATGCAGTTAGGAACTTCTCATGTGTAGAATCTTTTCTCTCTCTCTTTAAAAGCTAACATTTGAGTTAAGCAGGTTTTGAATATTCAGCCACCTACATAAGAGTTATTATTTATTCCTCTGATTCACAGCTAATTGAGTTAGCATCATTGTATTAAGATCTGAGATTTGTTAAGAATTCTCTACATCCCTACTTGTAAATATAATAAAATTGGAAGGGCTGTGGAATGCATTTTTGATTGTTAAAGCTCAGCCTGAGACATCAGCTAATCTGATAATGGCCTATAAAGAACTGAAAAGAATGACATAAATACATTGCACTAGATAATATAATAAATCTCTCAGGACAAAAGGTAAATGGTTGCAATAATGAGATAGTTATTTCCTGTCTTTTCAAACAAAAGGCTTTCAAACCCAACTATGCCTCCTGTGAATGGAAAGACTTTGTTGAGGAGAAACTAACTTAGTGGAAGAGAAAAGGTCAGATCCCACTTAAAAAAATCATTTTGAAAGTTTTTTCTTTGAGGTTTACTTGAACTGAGAACTGCTTCTTCAACATACAACAGAAGCTGCCCGTTAATAGGTATCATAATATCCTGTTTACTAAATGGTGTCTATTTTTAACACATATCTGCAGAAGTCTAGAGTTTAGGCTGAGTGTGGAGACACAATGGAGGTACAGCCAGAGAGGTCCCACTTTCTATATCACAAAGCTTCTCCCTGCCATTTTTCTTCATGATTTTTACTAGAGCTAAATATGTGGTGAGAGAAAAGTACTTTTAATATGTCATTACTATAACCAATAAAAGGCCTTGCTCTCTGGGCCTAACAATTATTTTAGGAAATGTATACAATGGAAGAACATGGCAGGCTGCAAAACATTCCCTGGAATTGATTCCCTGGCATTATGGAAGTGTTACAGGAGGATGTACAAGCTTTCTTTTCCTACCTCTTTTGTGTGTGTGTGTGTGTATGTGTATGTGAATGTGGTAAACAGAAATTTTACCATTATTAAAGGGTATTCAATGTACTTACAATATTTTGCAACCATCACATTTATCCATTTCCAGAACTTTTCTTTCATCTCAAACAGTAACCTCATATGCTTTAAATAGTAACTTTATTCCCATCTCCTGCCAGACCCTGGCAATCAACATTCTCTTTTAATCTTTATGAATTTGAATTTAGACACCTCATATAAGTGAAAGGATGCAATACTTTTCCTTTTCTGTTTGGCTTATTTTACTTAGGATAATGTTTTCAAGGATCATCCATGTTGTAGCATGTATCAGAATTTCATTCTTTTTAAGGCTAAATAATATTCTATTGTGATATATATATGTATATTAATTTTTGACCAAGCCATTCTAATGAGTGTGAAGTGGTATACAGATAGTTTTTGGCTCATAATGGTTGAAGCAGAGCTCTAATGCTATGGTATACATTCCTTTCTTTGATATTTTTCTTCCAATTGCCTCATGAAATATTTATTATTTCTTGAAAATCCACTTTAGGAATAACTGATAATTGTATATTATCTAATTTTGAGACACATTCCTCTTTTTCATATTCCTTTGAGGATAGCAAGGTAAATTAAGATAATCATAAATTATATATTTTTTTTCACTGTTTAAGGAACTTTTATTAAAGCAAGAGTTTTATAACCCAAATTATGTTTCCTTGCTTGGTTATCAATTCTGTTCCTTAAAACAGAGCTGACATTCTGAGCTATTCCACAGTAAAGAGTTACAAAATTAGGGGGCTGGCACAGTGGTGCAGTAGGTTAATCCTCCACCTACGGCACTGGCATCCCATATGAGTGCTGATTCTAGTCCTGACTGCTCCTCTTCCAGTCCAGCTCTCTGCTATGGCCTGGGAAAGCAGTGGAGGATGGCCCGAGTCCTTGGGCCCCTGCACCCACGTGGGAGACCTGGAGGAAGCTCCTGGCTCCTGGCTTCAGATCAGCATAGCTTCGGCTGATTCAGCCATCAGTGAACCAACGGAAGGAAGACCTCTATCTCTGTCTCTCCCTCTCACTGTCTGTAACGCTACCACTCAAATAAAATCTTAAAAAAAATACAAAATTAAAGAAAAGAATGCTTTAAATTTTTATACTTTGCTGAACATTCTTTTTTCCAGGGTCTATAAAACATATTATTTTAATAGTGATAGATATTCTATTCCAATATCCAGGTAAGGGAGAGTCTTAGAATCATAAGAAAATCATGGGGACACAGCTAAATAAGAAGCCTAGGAAAAATATCCAACTAATACTGAGCCTTTACATCTAACATTATAATAAGTCACAGCCATAATAAAGTATCTGGAATATTAACCTTATCTATACTTCATACTCCCATAATAAAATTATTCAAATTTTTCCTGTTTCATTACATCAACAGAACAATTTTCATGTTAGTTGTATTTGGCTCCCTATTTATTAAGTCAATAACCTAGCCGAAGATAAGATACCTGTTTTGCAATCTGGCTAATGAGGATACCCAAAGATGAGGAAAAAATCCTAACTACATTTCCCGTTGCAGACAAACATTACAAGGAGGAAACCTCAATGGAAACTGTCAGACAAAATAGCTCTCTGTTTCTGAATGCATGATCTCTGTAGCACTTACTTCTATCTGGTGGTTCCTGGTGCCTCTCCCTAAGGTGGATAGTTGTCAAAGGGAAAAGGAAGCCAGTCAGAAAGTGGGGTGTTTATTAAGACACAAAATCAGAAAAGTCGAGTATAACCATGGGATACATAGAAGCAGCAGGGCACATTCTCCTCAAAGCCAGAGCTCTTTTTAAGTGCCACTGTGATTAAAAATCATTTTCTCATGTATATAAAGAAATGATATATTTCAAAACACATTGTTAATGTGAAAAGTTCTGTGTAAATACAAGAAGTCATTAGTATGGTTTAGAAGATATGAATTTATATGTAAGGTATTCCTAGACAAATAGAAAGCTTTGCTAAGTATTACAGAAATATGTTATCATAAGAGAGCGGGATGATCATACTTTTGAGGAAACTGAACAAAATTCTTTCAGAATAAGTCCTCCATTTTCAAAACAAGTTAGGACACAATTGAGAAAAAACAGATATATAGCAATGACTGATATAAATTCACTTTCTATCTTTCAAGAAACACTCATGTGAATAAACATTAATTATGACCATATATTCCAATGATGAGATATTAATTCTATTGTTAAAATGATGCCTGACCTAATACTTGAATCACTTCCTTATTTATATATACAGTTTATGAACTACTGAAAGTGAAACAAAGCCTGAGTTGATTAGATCTTCTCTCATATTTATCCTTAGTTTAATTTTCCGGTTAATTTCAACAAAAGGCAGTTTAGAAACAGCATATTATCTAAAATGCTGATCTCAATTTGATACCAATGATTGTTTTTCAAACTGTATTTCCCTATGGGATAGGGAAAGGAAATAATTGATTTTTTTCTTGGCACTGCTACCTGATAACTATTGGAAAATAGGTGGGGAGCTCATGAAGTTAAACCTGTCATTTTGCTCATTTACTGAAGAGTCTGAACAACAGCTCAGAAGAGCAGATCTTGTGTTTATAATAGCTAGCTCTTGAAAAGTATATACATAAACACTTGATTAGTTAAGAGCCACCAATTTATCTTTCTTTATACTACTTAAACTATAGGAACATTAATTATAAAACTTCTCAAAAGCACCTGCTTTGTATATGCCATCTTATCATCATATGTCAAGGAACTATTAAAACTAATGTCTAGAAAAAGAAATGCTGGGGCTGGCGCTGCGGCATAGCAAGTAAAGCTGCTGCCTGCAGTCCTGGCATCCCATATGGACGCTGGTTCGCATCCCGGCTGCTCCTCTTCTGGTCCAGCTCTCTGCTATGGCCTGGGAAAGCAGGAGAAGATGGCCCAAGTCCTTGGGCACCTGCACCTATGTGCGAGACCTGGAAGAAGCTCCTGGCTTTGGATCAACGCAGCTCCAGCTGTTGCGGCCATCTAGGGAGTGAACCGGTGCATGGAAGACCTCTCTCTCTGTCAGCTTCTCTGTAACTCTGCCTTTCAAATAAATTTAAAAAAAAAAAAAGAAAAGAAAGAAAAAAAAAAAAGAAATGCATAGCAGGGTATGGAAAAAAGATTCCTGGAACAGAATTGAGAGGAAAGAACCAGACCACATACATATATAGAAGGTGAGTTTTTGATAAGGGTTTTTTAAATTACTCATTTATTTTTATTTATCTGAAAGGGAGAGAGAGAGGGAGGGAGGCAGGAAGGAAGGGAAGCAGGAAGGGAGGGAGGGAGGGAGGGAAAAAGTGGAGATTTTCCATCCACTGGTTCACTCCCTAAATGCCCACAACTATCAGGGCTGGGCCAGGCTAAAGCCTGGAGCCCAGGACTCAATTCGGGTCTTGCATGTGGTTGGCTGGGATCCTGTAGGACCCCAAAAGCGGTGTCCTTTTGTGACGACCCCAGAAACACAGACTCCAGACCAGACGATGCAAAAGGCAGGAGGCAATTTTATTTCATTTGCGCAAATGGGCCCTCTTCTTGCTGCCGCAAGCAGCGAGCAAGAGAGAGGAGCCCCGAGCAGCTATCTCACACAGCTTTTAAGGGGCAAAACCACAAAATTAACATACTATAGGGTGGCGTAAGTTTATTGGGTAACTACAATGGGAGGAGGTCGTCGAGGAGGAGGAGAAACGGGGGGCTACGTGCCCTACGTGTCTAAGCTTGGACAAGGGGAGGGGGTCCTTGAAGAGCAGAAAGGGGTGGCTACGTGCCCTACGTGCCTCGCGGTTTCTTTGTTAAGCTTGAACAAGCACAGGGGAGGGGGCTTAGGTGCATACCAGGATGTTCTGTCGCCCTTATCTCTGGGTAGTAGCCCTTATCTCTGGGTAGTAGCCCTTATCTCTGGGTAGTAGCTATCTGCTTTCTCTGTGAACTTAGTTTACTTCCCATTTCCCAGGACTGTTTTATTAAGGCCATTTTTTTATGGCGGCTCTTGGCTCCTTTCAGATCCAAATACTTGAGCCATCACCACTGCCTCCCAGGGTGCGCATTAGGAGAAAGCTGGAATTGGACTTGAACTCAGACATTCTAAAACGGGATATATGCATGTCAAGTAGGTTCTTAACTACTATAACAAAACCACCTCAAAGATACTACTTTAAACCCAAAGGGGGAGAACAGACATTTGTTTATAAGGAGTATCAATTTGATATCCATTTGCAGAAAATAAAATTAAATAAAGGTGGCTCTGAGACTTACATTGCTCATAAAAATAAAATTAAAAAATAAAGACTTTGAGAAAAAATAAAATATTGAAATATTAGAAAAAAAGTTAGGATACTGAGCTAGAAATGGTTTCCCTAAACCTGACAGGAAAATATTTAAAAATAAATCATATAATGTGATCCTACTAAATTCATTAATTTGTATAACAAGAGGTAGCATACAATTTATAAATCAAACATAAGATTATAGGATAGTTTTGTAAAAACAAATAATAGACAAGGGATTAGTATCAATAAAACACAATTTAGTTGTAGAAATCATATAAAGTAAAACAGTCAAATTGAAAAGTAGACAAACTCAGGAGAAGCAATTCACAGAAAACAATTCCTAGAATGGACATTATAAATGGTTGGTAACAGATTTAAAAATACACTGGCAATAAGGGGAAGCAAAATATAAAGAAAGACAATCATTATACAACATTGTTTTTAACCCATCAGAGTAGCAAAAAGGTACAAAATCTGAAAACAGTACTGGAGAGGAATAGATCTATCCTACAGTGCTGTTGACAGTGTAGGATAAAGCGTAATTAGCACTTTGATGAACTTATTAAATATAGAAACATACATAGCTTGTGACTCAATTTTCATTTTTCATTATTAGTAAGCATAATAGGCACAAACTAGAATTTGCATGCAAAGAAGCTTTAGTGCAGCTTTGTAATAACTTGGAAACAATATAATTATCCATCAGTAGCAGGAAAACTAAAAAACTTTGGTATATTCCTGCTATAGAATACTTTGTTGCATTAAAAAGAGTGAGAGGTAGCTTAATAAATATGTATAGATACTTTTCAGGACACGTGGCTGGATTATGAATTCATGAAGCATGTATATAAAGCAATAATGCAAAATAAAACACACCAGATTAGAATCACTTCAACATGCTCTATATGTCTCAATTTCATGGATGAGCACATTATTTTATTTGCATATATGGATATATATAAATATATGAAAAATAATGGCATATGAAATAGAATAAAGTCATAGCCATTAAGTGTATTTAATTCTAGTGGGACAGGGGGATAATAAAATAAATAGAAAAAATATATGGTATAGTAGATAGGAATAAATGCCAAAGAGAAAAGATAATGCAGAGGAGGGTGATAGGAAGTGTGAGGGCAGAAAAAAAATTCAAATTGAGCGGTCAGATAAAACAGAACTGAAAAAGATAACTGTGCAGAAATTTCTACAAAATGAGGGGATGAGCCATAAAACATTCCAGGTAAGACTGCAAGGCTCATAGATGGAAATGTGTCTGATGTTCAGGACAAAGTAAAGATGCTAGTCTAGCTGCAAGTGCAAGGAGTGTGAGGCATATGAGGTCAGAGAGTAATATGATGGGGAGGGGACATGTATCACATAAGCCATTGACTATCATCAGAAGAAATTTGGTGTTTAAAGGAAATAAGAAGTCATTGCAGGATGTTGAACTCAAGTGTGATACCATCTGATCAATTTTTTTAAGTTATGGACTTAATTTCAATTTATTTAAAAGTGAGTGTGTGTGTGTGTGAGAGAGAGAGAGAGAGAGAGAGAGAGAGAGAGAGAGCGCGAGCTTCCATCTGCTGGCTCACTCCTCAAATGCTCACTGTAACAGCTGGGGTTGGGCCAGGCTAAAGCCAGGAACCTAGAACTTAATCTGGGTCACCCATGTGGGTGGCAGGGGCCCAAGCACTTAGGCCATCATCTACTGCCCCCTAGGTGTACATTAGGAAGAAGCTGGATCAGAAACAGAGCTGAGTAAAACCAGGTATTCTGGTATGGGATGTGAGCATCCCAAGTAGCATCTTAATCACTATGCCAAATGTGTGGCCCATTTGAGCTAATTTTTAACAAAACCATTGAGATTGCTATTTGAGAGTAGACTGAGGGGAAAACAGAGAATAATTATAATGTCAGTAAGATTATTGCAGATACTCAGCTAAGGCATGATTGTGGTTTACCATAATTGTGCAGAAGGGTGAGTGTTGTTCCTAACAGTTAAGATGTCTGCACCTCAGGGCTGGTATTGTGGTACAGTGGTTAAGCTGTCACTTGCAATGCCGGCATCCCATATGGGCACTTGTTCAATCCCAGCTGCTCCACTTCCAATCCAGCTCGCTGCTAATGTGACTGGGAAAGCAGTGGCAGATGGCCCAAGTGCTTGGGCCCGTGTCACCCATTTGGGAGACCTGGATGGAGTTCCAGGTTCCTGGCCTTGGCCTGGACCAGCCCCAGCTATCTGGGCCATTTGGGGAGTGAACCAGTACATGAATGATCTCACTCTTACTCCCTCTCTGTATAACTCTGCCTTTCAAAAAAAATAAAATAAAACATAAATCTTCAAAAAAAAAAAAATGCCTGTATCTCATATAAGAGTACCTGAGTTTGATACCCAGCTCCAGCTCCACAATCCAATGTCCTGCCAATGCAGACCCAAGGAGGTTCCTGGGCCGGCGCCGCGGCTCACTAGGCTAATCCTCCGCCTTGTGGCGCTGGCACACCAGGTTCTAGTCCCGGTTGGGGCGCCGGATTCTGTCCCGGTTGCCCCTCTTCCAGGCCAGCTCTCTGCTGTGGCCAGGGAGTCCAATGGAGGATGGCCCAAGTGCTTGGGCCCTGCACCCCATGGGAGACCAGGATAAGTACCTGGCTCCTGCCATCGCATCAGTGCGGTGCGCCGGCCGCAGCGCGCTGGCTGCAGCAGCCATTGGAGTGTGAACCAACGGCAAAAGGAAAACCTTTCTCTCTGTCTCTCCCTCTCACTGTCCACTCTGCCTGTCAAAAAAAAAAAAAAAAAAAGAAATTAGGTTCCTGCCACCCATATGGACAACCTAGATTGAGCTTCTGGCTCCCAGATTTGGCAAAGTGCAGCCCCCAAAAGCATCATTTTGGGAGAGAACCAGTAGATGAGGAGCACTCTTGCTCCCTCTCTCTCTTTCTCCCCCAATCTCCCTCTCTCCCTTCCTCCCTCCCTCCCTGCAACCACAAATAAACAAATAAATGTTTTAAATAGAATGGAGAGGGTGAAATAAGTATGAGGGTAAAAATGTTCATGGAAAATAAAATGAAAAGTTACTTTGGTGGAAAAAATGTGAAATCTATGAGTATGAAGCATCTTTTAAAAATCATGAAAATGTGTATTCTGTAAAAACTATACATGCATAATATCATTTTTTGCACCAAAATAAATCTTTTAAACTCTCATTTTAGACAGACTTTTTGAAGTAGCTTTGTAGAATCTGAAGATGGGGTGTATAGCATTTCCTAATGGAGAAGATGTGGGATGTGAAATACAGTAAAAAGTCAAAGATGGGGGCTGGCTCTGTGGTGCAGTAGGTTAAGCCTCCACCTGCAGCACTGGCATCCCATATGAACACTGGTTGAAAAGAACCTGGCACCAACATTCATACCACTACTGTTTTAATGCAATGTTTATTAAAAGTACATAGAAAGTAGTTATTTTTTTTTTTTTTGACAGGCAGAGTGGACAGTGAGAGAGAGACAGAGAGAAAGGTCTTCCTTTGCCGTTGGTTCAACCTCCAATGGCCGGCGCGGCCGGCGCTCTGCGGCCGGTGCACAGCGCCTATCCAAAGGCAGGAGCCAGGTGCTTCTGCTGGTCTCCCATGGGGTACAGGGCCCAAGCACTTGGGCCATCCTCTACTGCACTCCCTGGCCACAGCAGAGAGCTGGCCTGGAAGAGGGGTAACTGGGACAGAATCCGGTGCCCCAACCGGGACTAGAACCCGGTGTGCCGGCGCCGCAAGGCGGAGGATTAGCCTACTGAGCCGCGGCGCCGGCCAGAAAGTAGTTATTTTTAATACTACCTAGCCTTAATTTCTTTTTAGAGATTATGATCTGGAAGAGGCTAAAATTAACTCCTGTTATTACCAGCATCAGTGGTTAATTACTGATTAAGTGCCATATTCTAGATTTTTATTAGGGACTATTACGTATTATTTCTAGTCTTAAAACCATCTTTGGTGCCAGTATTGTGACTTAGTGGGTAAAGCCATCACCTATGATGCCAGCATCCCATGAAGACACCAGTTTGATTCCTGGCTACTCCATTTCTGATCCAGTTCCCTGCTAATGCACCTGGGAAATCAGTGGAGGGTGACCCAAGTCCTTGGGCCCCCACACCCACATGGGAAACCTGGAGGAAGCTCCTGGCTCTTGGCTCCTGGCTTTGGCCTGGCCCAGCCTTGGCCATTGCAGCCATTTAGGGAGTGAACCAGCAGATGGAAGAAACTCTCTCTCTCTCTCTCTCTCTCTGTAACTCTGCCTCCCCCCCCCAAAAAATAAATCTTTTTAAAAAGTCAGAGATGATATAGTATTTTTACCTTAGCAATTAAAAGTATGGAATTACCATTGCTTGAAGTGAAAAAGATTTTTTTTTAAAAAAAGGACAGCTTTGTATAGAAAACACAAAGTGGTTAATGTTGTACATGTTAAATAAAAAATACCAGATTATGTGTCAGCATTGTGGCATATTGGGTTTCACTTCCACCTGCAATACCAGGATTACATATGGGTACCAGTTCATGTCCTGGCTACTCTACTTCCCATCTAGCTCCCTGCTAATGGCCTGGAAAAGCATAAAAAGATGGCCCAAGTGTTTAGACCCCTGCTACCCATGTGGGAGATGTGGAAGAAGATCCTGGCTTCTCTGTGCCCCAGCCTTGGCTATTGTGGCCAACTGGGGAGTGAATCATCAAATGGAACTTCTCTGTCTCTATGACTCTGTTCTCTCTCTCACTCACTCATTCTGTTTTTCAAATGGAAAAATAACTAAAAAAAAAAAAATACTACATTGAGGCCAGCGCTATGGCTCACTTGGTTAATCCTCTGCTTGCGGTGCCGGCATCCCATGTGGGCACCAGGTTCTAGTCCCAGTTGCCCCTCTTCCAGTCCAGCTCTCTGCTGTGGCCTGGGAAGGCAGTGGAAGATGGCCCAAGTGCTTGGGCCCTGTACCCGCATGGGAGACCAGGAGAAAGCACCTGGTTCCTCGCTTCGGATTGGCGCAGCACTGGCCGTAGCGACCATTTAAGGGGTGAACCAACGGAAGGAAGACCTTTCTGTCTCTCTCTCTCACTATCTAACTCTGCCTGTCATATTAAAAAAAAATACCAGATTAAGTATCATACAGATATGTCAAGAAGCCCCAGCTAAAGATGTACATTTAGTAGTTATTAGCATAAAAATGTCATTTAAAATTCTGATTCTGGATGAGGATCTAGGCTTTGGTGACAAAGGGGTGACTCTGAAGGCAATTCAATACGGAGAGGGCAGGGTGATGACCTAGGAAAAGATGATGAGCTCAGTAGCCAAAAATAAAAAGGAAAAACACACCTGTTGTGTGAAATCCTGGGAACCAACTGAAAAAATTACTTCAGGAATGAGAAAGCCACACTGCATCAAAAGCTGCTCCCAGATTAAATAATATGAATGCTAAGGACTGGCCATTAAATTTAATAATGGAACTTTTTGGGTACCTGTACACAAGAAATTTTGAAAAATGGGGGAGTTCTATGGAGATGAAAAGGAGAAAAACTGGAAAAAACAATTGTTAAACAGAACAAAACATTAAGGAATTTTTCTGAGAGGAAAGCAAGAAAATGTGGTTGTTGCTAAAATCAGAAGTGGGGTCAATTTAGGAGAAATAGTTGCCTATGTTATGCAGATGTAAATGACATAGTAGATGGAAAGGTTGTGGATTCAGGAGAGAAAGAGAAATCTTGCTGCGGTAAAGTAGAGGAGGAATACATTTTTTAAAAAAGATTTATTTGACAGAGTCACACAGAGAGAGAAGGAGAGGCAGAAAGAGAGAGAGGTCCTCCATCTGCTGGTTCACTCCCTAGCTGGCCACAATGGCCAGAGCTGCACTGATCCAAAGCCAAGAGCCAAGAGCTTGTTCTGGGTCTCCCATATGGGTATAGGGGCCCAAGTACTTGGGCCATCTTCTGCTGCTTTCCCAGGCCATAGCAGAGAGCTGGATCAGAAGTGGAGTAGCCGTGACTTGAACCAACGCACATATGGGATGCTGGCACAGAAGGTGGCAGCTTTACCTGTTATGTCACAGTGCTGGCTCCCAAAATATGGTTGATCAGTGTTAAACTTGGCTTTGTCAAGGAATATAGACAGTTCATCCACAGAAAACCTACAATATGAGACAAAGGTAAATGACTACATCTGGTGGTGAACATTACTGCATGCTTCTGATTGCTTTATTTACTTATTATGAGTGTGATATGATACTTCATCAGTTGAGGGTGACCATGGAAAAGAGATGTTGGGAATGTGAAGACGTAGGAAAAAAATGTGAAGTGTACCCCTAGAAGAGAGAGAACTAAGGGAATATAATGTGATTGCTGGATAGTGTTAGGATCACATAAAGTGAATAACAATGTGAATGACAATAAATTTAAGTGGATCTAAATATCTTGGTATGGATTTTGCTCCAGCCATTTTAAACTGTGTGAGTGCCATCAGCAAGTAGGAAGAAAAGCAAATTTAACCAGCTACAGTGTGCCCAAGTAGGTATGGCCTACTCAGAGTAGTACAGGGGATTTGAGGTTGTGTGTAGGGAAAATAATGATTGAGCATGGCATTGAAGTTGAGGTTAAAAAGGAACTAAGGACAAGTGGGACATGAGAGACAAGAAACAAAGAATACAGGATCAATGGATTGAAGGTATGGTGTTAGCTGAGTTGAGAGTAAGGTCAAGGTTGAAAGGTTTCAAGTGGGATTAATTATATTTACCAATAATGACAGATTCTATGTCCATTAATCTTCATATAAGGTATGATGGAAGACAAAATATGTGCATGAAAGAAAGGTGAGGGAGTGATAATTGACAATATTTAAACATTTATCAAAATGAATACTGTACTCAGTTGTAATTTTGACAGCATTATACAAGCAAGTGTCAATGAATCAGGAGCTAAAATATTTGTATAATAACATGCATGGGGAAGCAGCACAATGGCACAGTATGCTAAGCCTCCACCTGTGGTGCCGGCATCCCATATGGGCACCAATTCGAGTCCTGGCTGCTCCACTTCTGATCCAGCTCTCTGCTATGGCCTGGGAAAGCAGTAGAAGGTGGCCCAAGGGCTTGGGCCCCTTGCACCCATGTGGGAGATCCAGAAAAAGCTTCTGCTCCTGGCTTCGGATCAGCGCAGCTCCTGGCTTTAGATTAGCACAGCTCTGGCCGTTGTGGCCATTTGGGGAGTGAACCAGGAGATGGAAGACTGTTAGGGTCGAGCAGCGTCTGCCGCCGAAGAAACACTCCAAGAGACACTCTCATGCAATCAGCAAAGGGTTTATTCAGACCAGCATGCTGGGGCTCTCTGAATGCGCAGGAACAAAGCAGCCCCGAGGAGTTGAGGGTCAGGGTTTTTATAGGGTTTTCAGAGACATTCTATACATCATGGTACCATCTAACAAATCATCGCATCCCGCGGGAAATTCAAAGGACATCTCTTAGAATTGATTAGTGCATCCAGTGGCAGGAATGGACCTACTAAAGGTGGTTGGATGGCTTTAGGGTTGATGCCTTTTGAATTGATTGGCCGAAGCATAGGGTCCAAGCTGATGGGGTGTACGTGCCGAACTGCAGGGTCTCAGGTAGCTATCAATCACCTTATCTGCCCTGCGAAGACACCAGAAACTCTAGGTATTTCTCTGTTACCTGCTAATCTGCTGTTGCTAGGAGAGTTTATCACAAGGGGAGTTCATTTATTTACTTTTAGGAGCTTCTGGCTCAGAGTTCAGGGCCTGGTCAGGCCCAAGTTACAAGATGGAGGCCTAATTAAAATAGTTGCACCTTGATCCAGGCTCAGGTCTCACATTACCTCTCTGTCTCTACCTCTCTCTGTAATTCTACCTTGCAAATAAATAAATAAAATCTTTTTTAAAAAGATTTATTTTATTTATTTGAAAGAGTTACAGAGAGAGGCAGAGACAGAGAGAGGTCTTCCATCCACTGGTTCACTCCCCAAATGGCTGCAACAACCAGAGCTGTGCTGATCTGAATCCAGGAGCCAGGAGCTTCTTCTGGGTCTCCCACGTGGGTGCAGGGGCCAAGGACTTGGGCCATCTTCCACTGCTTTTCCAGGCCATAACAGAGAGCTGGTTCAGAAGAGGAACAACCGGGACTAGAACCAGCCCCCATATGGGATGCCTGCACTTCAGGCCAGGGCTTTAACCCACTGTGCCATAGCGCTGGCCCATAAATAAAATCTTAAAAAAAAATAAAAAGTAATGTGCATGAGCTTAAAGAGCTGTTGATCAATATGGTAAGGAGTAGTGGATATTATAAAGGTATCCAAAACGTTCATGGAAGATGTATATTATGAAAAAACTATGCATAGATTTCAAAATTTCTTTGGACCATAATAAATCTCTTTGAATTCCATTTTCCCACAAGCTTTTTGAAATACTCTAATATATCCTGATGATATAAGATTCAAATATTGGAATAATTCAAGGAAGAAAGAGGAAGAATAGTTTGGAAGCAGCAATGAAAAAGCAAACCCATTTATAGGAAGAAACAGTACCACTTATGAGGGTGTTGGTGGAATTATTGTGAGAAATCCTAATCTCAGTTTGAGAAAGAAGAAAAGGGAAACCTTTTGAGCAAATGTTGAGAATACAGATGATTTTGCTGATAACTCATCTTAAGGTACAATTGATAGAATAAAATAGATTCAGTTAGTGTATGTTTTGCCTTCAACCTGCAAAGCTCATTCTCCACTCTTTGTTCTGTGATATACTCCAGGAATCTGACGTGTATGGACCACATAACCCAGGCTTCCTTATTGGCCAGTGTTTATTTGAGTATGCCCAAAAGGAGGCATTGCTAGAAGATCAGATGGTGAGCAGAAAGAGAAGACAGATATTCATGAATTTCTTTCCCATTCTCTCCCTGTTTTAGGCCATTGTTTTGATAATGTTAGCACTATAGATCTTTCCTTGCTCCAGCCTTCTCTAAGCTCCCTGAAACATGCTTTCATTTCATTGTCCTTATGACAATGGTTTCTTGTGGTCTTTGCCTCTGGGTATATCAAAATCTGGCATTAGGTTCCTTAACTCTACCCAGATCTCTATAAATTGCCACTTCATCAACTCTTTTCAGTTGGGTTCTACATAATAGAATTCTGTTTAATTGTAAGATCCTGACTAATTCAGGGTGTGATATGGGGTCAGAACATAATTGTATGATTTCTAATTATGAAGATGACCTACAATTTCTATGGTGACTTCTAAGAAAGGGATAAAGGATATAAAGAGATCTCTATTGACTTTTCCAAAGCAGAAGATACCCGATTTACCTAAGAGGAACTAAAAGTAAGGGATTCTACTGGGCTTGTGTTATGTGTAATGAGTTACGCCACTGCTTGGGTTCAAGTCCTGCCTCTGCTATGATCCAGCTTCCTGCTAATGTAGGACCCAGATGGAGTTACAGGCTTCTGACTTTGGCTAACCCAGCCCCAGCTGTTGCAGGCATTTAAGAAATGAACCAGCAAATAAGATCAACCTCTCTCTTTCTCCCCCTCCCTCCCTCTCTGTTACTCTGCCTGTATAATAAATGGATACATAAAACTTAAAACAAGTGGGAATTGTTCCCAGGATTATTCTAGGTCTTTACCTTGATTATAGCTGTTAGGGACCTACAATAAGGGATGGTCTTGATACATGTAGATGGGTTCTTTTATTCACTTGTTTACTGACATTCAGCAGAAGAAAAATTAAAATAGTACAAATTCAAGATAAGAAAATAAAATTCATGAAAACAGAAAGTGATATTGAGCCATTAAATGAATATTAAGAGGCTTACTGTACACTATACACATATCAAGGGGACCTCATGATTTCAAATCTCAATATCAGTATAGAATTTCACTGGAGAAAAAATATGCAACATGTTTTGGTGTGATAAGTACTTTCTAAATAGCTTTTCTAAATATGTAATTCTTGATATACTTTAGGTAATATTTGAAATAATAACATTGTAAATGCAAAAGTATCCACAAACTAATTTAAACTCCTGCTGCTGGCATTCTGGCATACCGGGTTAAGCCGCCGCATGCCATACTGACATTCCATGTGAGTGCCAGTTCAAGTCCCAGCTGCTCCACTTCTGATCCAGCTCCCTGCTAATGCACTTGGGAACACAGTGGGTGATGGCCCAAGTGCTTGGGCCCCTGCACCTAAGTGGGAGACCTAGATAGAGTTTCAGACTCCTGTCTTTGGCCTGGCCCACTATGGGGCCATTTGGGGAGTGAATTAGCAGATGGAATTTTGCTCTGTGTGTGTCCCTCTCCCTCTCTCTCTGTAACTCTGGCTTTCAAATAAATAAATATTAAAAAACAAAACAAAACAAAATTTAAAAACTCACCTTGGACATAGTAGTGTTTGAGTTAAAGATCAGTGAATATCAACATACTAATGAAGATGAGGGTAGGGTCACAACGTGGCTAACCAATCACTTGCTCATTACTTTTCAACTCCAGTCTGCCTACTTGTTTCAACCCATGGGCTCAGGATTATTTATTCTTTGGGAGTAGTTATAATTCTGAGCATGACATTACTATAATGGGGCTGTTTGACTTAAAATTTATAAAAATTAAACTTTTGTCTTCATTAGCCACAAAATCAAGTATTTTTCTTATAACTCATATGTAGTGATAGTGTAATGATAGTTTCCACTTTGACCACTTACTCAGAGTTCCCACTTTGACCTTTGTGATAAGACAATGTGCGTGAATCCTAACTCATTTGTCTCTTCCTTGGTCAGTCTACTGTCTAGTTTCTGCTACTCCATCTCACTTTGCACTATTTCTTCATAGTTCTAGTAACATTTTTTAATTGTACTTTCATCCTCCTACTGCATAATACTTGTGGAAAACAATGTCTCCTATTTTGTTTCCATGTATTGAACCCAACTCATAGCACTTAGCTCTGCTTGCAAGCTCTGTTGTCTTACCTGTCTCCAAATAATTGGAAGAAACAAACGATCTATCAATATTTCCTTGTGGGGCATATGCAGAATTTAGCTTTTCCAAAATGAAGTTATTTCATCTAATCAGTTTAGATTGTTTGTAGATATATTAACCACCATAAAGAACAAAGCAGAAGTTTCTGTGGATACTTCCTGGGGTGGACTCAGCTGTAGGAAAAATGTACCTGATCATGACATTGAATATTTGTATTACTGGATAAAATCTTATTCTGTTCTTCCAATATACTTCTAGGAATGTAATATGTATTTGAGAAAAGAAGCACATGCCAGAGAATCATTTTGAAAGGTATTTCATATTGTATTTCAAGCTATGCCCAGTACAGTCTCATATAATTTTGATTAGAAATCATATTGAGTTTCCTTGAAGTGAGTAAACAATGAGTACAAGGGGGAAATGTACTATTACGTAAAGAATAGGTAAAGTTGATACAAGAAAAATAAGAACATTGGGAGAAAAAAATCACTCTAAATTCATTGTGAAAAAAATAACTCTCAAATTGTATTTCCTGCATATATAACAATCTGAATTGAATTGAGTCTATTTCCACCTTGTGACTTTGATAGGTCTCTCTTTCACTTACTTTTTTTCTGCCTTTGTTCAAATGTACCCTACTTGCTCCTTCCTATCTAAGGATTTTCGTAGAACTCATCAAAAGAATCATTCCGGAAAACAAATTAAATTCGCTGTTCACAGAGGAAGAAATGGACATATAAATGCCATCTACATGCCTATCGACCACAAATTTTGTTCAGCCACCTTTCTGCTCACTCTCAGAGGCCAGAATTTACCAATAAGCATGTCCATAATTATTGACTAGCACAGATCTACTGCTGACGCTAATGACACTCCCATTAACTGGGTTCACAACACATAAATAGCTGTTCACCATTTTTAAGACAGCACTCTGCATTTGGTTTAATTCCTTCCCTGGGAATTCATGGATTCAATTATAATGAGATCCAATAAACTGCCCCTCCACTCCACTGTATTTCAGTATCCATTCTTGTTTGATTTAGGGTGATAACACCCTAGTAGGGTGGCTACCCACTCAAAGACCATAGATAGAATGAGGGAGCACACTGCTTCACAGAATTAAGGGTGAAGGACATGTTTAGTGGTAGAAATATCAGAGGAATTGTCTATCATCTTTTTGACATTTCACAAGATAAGTTGTGAATGAGATAAAAAATATTCTGGAAAATATCAGTCATGATTTACGTGCATAGGAGAGAAACCATTCAAGGTAGAATTAAGCAAGAAAAATGATCTTTTTATATGAAACTCAATGCCTCACAGTATTGTTGGGAGGTTTGCTGAAACAGGATAGAATGTGAGAGTGGTAAATCTGACTATTGCCAATTCTTTGTTCCCCTCCATGTTATAGGATTATAAGTCTAAGTTCTATGTCATGTGACAGTGAAGTATCTCCCAATAGAACAGGCAGAAAATATGTCCACATCTCATCTTCTTTGACCAAATCCTTGGGACACTATGTAAGTATTCAGCAGATATGTTAGGAAGCAGCTTTTATTGCCACTCACTTTCTCATGTTCTCACCATCCACCAGAAGAAGAGCATGCATGAGGTTGCTGCTACTACTTCAGCCTCGATCTTCCGCAGCCTGAAATAGAGCTGCCATAGTCAACGCAAAAATGGGAAAGGAAGAAATTTTGAGCAAAGTTGACTAACATACTGCAATTTTGAGAATGGATCTGAAAGTCACACCACAGAATTGAGTCGTCAAAAGGACTCCAGAATACCCCATATAACATATTCACTATGCCCTGCAAACCAGAATTTAGTTACACGCCCACAATCACCTGCAAAGGACATTTTTCTTTATTCTGGTAGGTCATTCACATTGTTACTTTCATAACACAGAAAAAAAGAGGCATCTAGATATCAATGTCAATTAATTACGATTCAATAAAAGAGTTTGTTTTAAAAAATGAGTTAAGAAAAGATAATGCATTATTTTTAAAGGCAAAACATGTGAAGGGAATTGAAAAGAAGTATAGTCAACAAAATGTAAGTGATGAAGGGAATATAAATAGCAGGATATAATCAATTTGGAAAATATACATCCCTCTGATATTGGAGGTGATTAAATTAGAAATGTACATCTGTATGGATACAGATCAACTTAAAAAAAGATTAAGATGTGGATGAGCCTTTGTTAGAGAGATTAGGACAGCACTTGGCATGCCCACGTCCCATCCTGGAGTGTCAGGGTTCAAGTCCTGAATGCACTCCTAATCCCAGCTTCCTGCTCAGGCACACCCTGGGAGGCAGTAGTGATGGCTGAAGCAGCTGGGTCTCTGCCACCCATATGGGAGACCTGATTGAGGTCCTGGCTCCTGGTTTTGGTCTGGCCCAGCCCTGGCTGTTTCAGGCATTTGAAGAACAACCCAGCAGGTGTGGGAGCTCTCTGTGAATGCTCTCTGTCTGTTCTTCTGAAAGAATGCTCAAGGCAAGGCAAACTGTAACATTGAGAAACCCTGAAACACCACTAAAGAGCCAACAGGAGGGTAAGATAAAATCTTTACCTGTTCAGCTGAATAGTATTAGAAAACTTGAAAGGAAAGTTATGAAGAATGCACACTATGTAAGCCGTAATGCCAGAATTTGGATCAATACTCTGCCACATAATATCTGTGTGGCCAGGACCAAGTTACTTACTCTATTAAATAATTAGTTTTCTTATCAATGGGATGAAGATAATATTACCAATCTCAAATTCTTACTGTGAAGATTATTGAAATGTACATATAATTTACCTAGATTAGAACCTGGGATTCAATGTATTATAGCTATTATTATTGCTATAGAACTATTAGCATGATAATATTAGGAATATATTTTGTGACAAATAAAGTATAAGTACAATTTTATGGGGAAATATACGGGAAAATGCTTAGAAGGAAAAAGACAAGATGGGAAAGAAATTATTTCTAATTTTCTACCTTGTTCTTTTTCAAAAACATATTCTTTTTTCTTTTGACAGGCAGAGTGGATAGTGAGAGAGAGAGACAGAGAGAAAGGTCTTCCTTTTTGCCATTGGTTCACCCTCCAATGGCCGCCACCGCTGGCGCGTTGCGGCTGACGCACCACGCTGATCTGAAGGCAGGAGCCAGGTGCTTCTCCTGGTCTCCCATGGGGTGCAGGGCCCAAGCACTTGGGCCATCCTCCACTGCCTTCCCGGGCCACAGCAGAGAGCTGGCCTGGAAGAGGGGCAACCAGGAAAGAATCTGGTGCCCCGACTGGGACTAGAACCCGGTGTGCCGGTGCTGCTAGGTGGAGGATTAGCCTACTGAGCCGCGGTGCCAGCCTCAAAAACATATACTTTTGCTAGTTTTTTAAAAGGAGTTTTTCTTTCATTGTCCGAAAATAATATAATTTATTGGTCTCAAAAAATAGACCATGTATGGGGGCTGCCATTGTGGTGTAGTGGGTTAAACTGCTGCCTATGACAGTGGCATCACATATGGACTCCTGTTGGAGTCCCTGCTGCTCCTCTTCCTATCTAGCTCCCTGCTAATGGCCTGGGAAAGCAGCAGAAGATGGCCCAAGTCTTTGGGGCCCCATACCCAACTGCAACTTACTTACACCTTTAGGTATTTTGTTGTATCTCAAGATTACATTTAAACTAGCCATTAGAATTAGAGAATTCTTATAAGTAATGTCCTTTCTTTATTCAAAAAATTATCTTTCTTTCTTAACTTTTCTCACCAAAAAATATTTTTATAACTTTCTTTTTATTACTTCTTTTCCTACTTAATTTGCATTTTGAAATAATCCTTTAAAAATCTTCAAATTAAAAGAACATATAGAATTCCAACCTTAGTTACTTTTAAGCAATCTTGAATCAATTATTATATATGGACAATTTATGAAAACTTACTTGTTATCAAATCCAAATTGGGCCAGCACTGCGGCTCAATAGGCTAATCCTCCACCTGCGGCGCCGGGACACTGGGTTCTAGACCCTGTCAGGGTGCCGGATTCTGTCCTGGTTGCTCCTCTTCCACGCCAGCTCTCTGCTGTGGCCCGGGAGTGCAGTGGAGCATGGCCCAGGTCCTTGGGCCCTGCACCTGCATGGGAGACCAGGAGAAGCACCTGGCTCCTGGCTTTGGATCAAGAGCAGCGACCATTGGGGGGTGAACCAATGGAAAAGGAAGACCTTTCTCTGTCTTTCTCTCTCACTGTCCACTCTGACTGTCAAAAAAAAAATCCAAATTGTCTTTTTTCATCAAATGTAAGATGCTATGAGTACTTAAGTTTGTATTTAGAAACATTTACCTCATTTACCTTTACTGAACTTATACTTAGCAATTACACCTAGATGGTTTAAGACAAGGAAATAGTATATCACACCTTTATCTGAATTATTCTTAAGGTTAAATTACATTTATATGGAATTTTACTCCCTTCTTTTTATAAAACAGCTCTAACTGGAAAACAGTGATATAACCCACATCTAATAAGTGACTATTTTTTAAATTTAATCTTAGGGAGTACTGAGACCAAGCAGTGCTGCTATGAAACACCATCTTTTTATAGGCTTAAACTAAAGTTTTTAATTTTGCAAAATACATCTTAAAGGTTATAAAGATAGAGTTCTGACTACCCAATGTTATTTTGGCCGGACCTGTGGGCAGCCACAGGCAGTGGCCCCTTTTATTTACACTTAAACATATGGATGGAGACCTCCTGGCACAGACAAAAGGCTAAGGAGATTCCAGGAAGAGGCAGGAAGAACCGTATTGGGAACTCTTTGTAACCCCAAAAGTCTTTTGGATATGTAAATCTTTTGTGTGCCTTCTTGTATACAACTGGTCATGTTTAAATACTACTGGATTTGTTGAATAAAGGAGCCTTGATCAGGATTTGTCTTGGCTCCATTCTTTGCGTCCTTGTCCCCGCATTCCCACTCTCTGTTTCAGGAAATCCAGTTCTTTGTGCTGCAGGCCGGCACAGGACCTGTTGAATCCAATTACAAAACAAGTTTGGCAAGAAACCCACTATTCAGTTACAGCTGAACCAAATTAGCAGGAGACATTACCCTGGCATTTTTATGCATGAGATTGTTATTTACCAAAGACATCTCTTTAGCTTTTCACTTGAATTTGAGCCTATTTTTTGGCTCCTGGGTTTGGCTTGGGTCAGCTCTGGCCTTAGTGGCCATTTGGGGATTAAAGCAGCAGATGGAATCTCTGTCTCTCTCTCTCTCCCAGTCTAACTCTGCCTTTCAAATAAATAAATAAATCTTAAAAAACAAAATTGACTGTTATGGGGCCAGCATTGTGGCACAGCAGGTTGAGCTGCTGCCTGAGATACAGACACATCACATCTGAGTGTGATTTCAAGTCGCAGTGCTATGCTTCCTTTCCAGCTCCCTGCTAACGTGCCTGGAAAAGCTGCAGATGATGGCCTAAGTTGGCCATCTAAGATGGCCCCTGTAACACATATGGGAGACCCAGGTGCAGTTTCTGCCTCCTGACTTTGATCTGGCCCAGTTCCAGACATTGTGAGCATTTGGGGAGTGATGCAGTGGGTAGAAGATCTCTCTATCTCCCTCGCTCCACACCCCACCTTTTTTCCATCTTTCCCTCTCTCTCTATTTCTATCTCTGCCTTTCAAGTAAATAAATCTTAAAAATATAGACCATATGAGCAATGGCCTAGATAACAAATTTTCTATATTATTTATAAATATAACTTGTTATTAATCAAATCAAAATAACATATGTTGGGGCTGGCGCTGTGGCTCTGCCTGCAGCATTGGCTTCCCATATGGGCACTGGTTCGAATCTTGGTTGCACCACTTCTGATCCAGCTCCCTGCTAATGGCCTGGGAAGTCAGTGGAAGATGGCCCAAGCTATTGGGCTCCTGCACCCACTTGGAAGACCTAGAAGAAACTCCTGGTTCCTGGCTATTTATTGGCCCAATTCTAGCCATTGCAGCCATCTGGTGAATGAACCAGCAGATGGAAGACTTCCTCTGTCTCTCTCTCTCTCTCTCTCTGTAACTCTCTCAAACAAATCAAGTAAGCCTTTTTTAAAAAAATGTTAAAAGTTTTAAAACAATAAATTATACACCAAGTTATTAAGAGGAGCTTTAAAGAGCAAGAACTTTTATGTCTGTCTATAAAGATTCAACATTTATAGCTCCAAATATCCTGTATTGATGTATGCAGAAAACTGGGTAAAGGAAAGTAAAGATTCCATAGGGACTTCAGAAAGACATGGAAATTCTTGAAAGAAAATTATTACAAAAAAGCCTGGAGGAAAATGTACCGTCAAGTGCCATGATGCCAACTATATTTGGAGAGAGCAAGCTGATCACTGTGGCTAATCTGAAACTAAGCAAGGTGGAAACTGCTGTGATCACACTGAGGCTGTCCCGAGATGTGAGGAACAATTCTGTGTAATATTTAATGAAACAAGTAAGTTCACATAACCCAGTCAGCTCATGAAGTCAGCTGCAGACACATACTCACATGCTTGCCAACTCGCATTTACATGTTTATGCTCAAAACTTTATTCTTTAACTCATGGTTCTAAACAAGGCACATATAAACCTCTCAAATATAAACTTTACTTCTTTTTTATTAAAAAAGTTTAAATGCATATTTCTTTTATTTATTTTCATCTACTTGAAAGGAAGAGCAAGAAAGAGGAAGAGAGAATAAGAGTGAGAGAAAGAGCAAGAGACTGCTTTCCCATTTTCTGGATCACTCTAAAATGCTTGTAACAGCCGAGGTTAGACCAACACAAAGCCAAGAGCCTGGAACTCCATCTGAGTCTCCCACAAGGGTTCAAGGGGCCCAGGCAACTTGAGCCATCATCTGCTGCTTCCCAGGACACATTAGCAGGAAGCTGGATGGAAAGTACAGTATCCAGGATTCAAGCTGGCACTCTGATAAAGGATGCCAGTGTCCCACGATGCCTGATTCTACTTCTTTTCCTTTTTTATCCCTCTCTTGATCAGAGTAGGCATTCCCTCTTTAATGTGGAAGACACTTAATAAATCTTCAGTACTTTGGCTATTTACAGGAAAAACAGGTAACAACTATAGCAATTAATCTTTTTCTTGTTTTAGGGAGCTCCAAATCTATGGAATGGGAAATAGATTCAGTGGGTTATTATGTAATTCCATTTTTCTTCCCCTAAAAATAGCCCACATGAAATTGTTTACTAATATACATTAACTTTTATTTTTCTTTAATACATTTTTTTCTTCTTCATTTCTCAATGTCCCCCAGGAACCCATGACATTGGCAGAATTAGTTCCTTTTTATTTTTTGACTTTCAGGTCATAGACTGTGAGCAAATCAAATATGTATTATCACTACACTAGCATTGTGAATGAAGTGAAATATGTTTTCCAGAAGAGAGATTTTAATTATGATTCTATTTGAAGAATATTGGTAACACGGTAAAATTTACATTCACTATTCTTCTCTAAAACAATAGGACTTTTGTGATTTCTTTTTGCTTAAATCTGTTATTATTTCCTTTGAAAGATGTTAAAAATATTTAACCCAAAGTAGATGAGTTACTATGACTCTGACTAAATTTCATTACTTAAAATTGATACCTTCTACTCACGAAGCACACATGAATAAGCAGTGCCATATGTATATTCTTATCACATATTAAATCCAAGCCTTCCCTCCATCTAAATGAACTCTATTTAACACTATCAGAGATCTGAACTACAAGATTTCAACTAAAGCTAAAGTGTCACAGTTTCTCTGTGAATGATCACTTGCATGTCATACTACTGAATGCAATACCTATCATATCGAAAGCAATACTGTCTTCCAGTTGTCTAATATTTCATCAATACAGAGACTTGTAACTACAAATTAATAGCAATTTTGATAATAGTTAATTGATTTAGGCCCAGGAACTCATCAAAGCACATTATACCTCATTTAATTCCCCACACTGTGAACAGGTTATATCAATACTATTATCTCCAATACACATACAAGGATATTGAGACTCTAATTAAATTTCCCAAGATCACCCAGGTAATGATGGAGAGGGTATATAAAATACTTCCTGTTGCATATCTATGTATAAGCTTCTATGTACATTATGTGCAATACACAAGGTTAAAGTCATAAGGAGATAAGAGAGAATATTAGATATAGGGTGATCAACTGACCCAGTTTTTTTCGAGACAGCAGTTTCCTGAGATGTGTAGCATTTAGCCTTAAAAGTAGATTCTGAACAAACCAGGATAATTAGGGTACCCTAAAATAAGCTAATAAATGTAAGTTGTTAAAACAATGTTTGATTTACAGTAAATACTATGTTTTATTAAAAACCAATCTAAGAAAAAAAAATCTCAAAACTTTCAAGTCACAATCATTGTTTCAGCTCACAGTTATGTAGACCAGTGATTTCTTTGGGCTTCTCCACAAGTTTATCCACAGATTCAACAAAATCCTCCTCAATATCTCAGCAGGATTTTTTGGGGATAGAAATTGACAAACTTGCCCTAAAATTTACATGAAAGACAAAGTTCTATAATAAACAAAAGAAATTTTTAAAAAGAACCAAGTTGGAAGAAGTAAACTTTCTACTTTCAAACTTATGATAAAGTCACCACAATTGAGGAAAAATGGTACTGGCATAAAGGCAGTATAGTTCCATACAACAGAATTAAGAATCCAGAAATAAATCCTTATATTTATAGTCAAATGATTATTGACCAAAGAGCTAAGGGAATTCAACTGAGATGGTCTTTTGAACAAGTTACTATAAGACAACAGGATATCCACAATTGAATCACAAACAGATTGAATATCTAAATATAAGACACAAACTATAAAGCTTCTAGATGAGAAAATAGGAAAAAAAATTGTGAACTTGAGTTAGGCCAAGAGTTCTTAGATAGGACACCAAAAACAAATCTATTAAGCAAAAATGACAAATTGGACTCAATATTAAAAACTTCATTTTTTTTTAAGATTTATTTATTTGAAAGTCAGAGTTACACAGAGAGAGGAGAGGCAGTGAGAGAGAGAAAGAAGTCTTCCATCCAATGGTTCACTCCCCAGACGGCCACACTGGCCAGAACTGCGCCAATCCGAAGCCAAGAGCCAGGAGCCTCCTCCGGGTCTCCCACATGGGCAGAGGGGCCCAAGGACTTGGGCTATCTTCCACTGCTTTCCCAGGCCATAGCAGAGAGCTGGATCGGAAGTGGAGCAGCCGGGACTAGAACCAGTGCCCACATGGGATACCAGCGCAGCATGCCAGGGTGTTTACCAGCTGAACCACAGTGCTGGCCCCTAAAAACTTCATTTTCAAGCCACACAATTCAAAGTTTTGTCAGGCATGTGGGAAAACTAGAACCCAATATATTGTTGGAGAGAATTTAAAATTATTCAGCCATTTCAGAAAACAGTTTGAAATCTCTTAAGTTAATCTTCAACTTAGCATACCGCCCAATAATGCCACTTCTAGGTATCCGCCAAAGAGAAATGAAACCGTATGTCTTCACTGAGACTTGCACACAACTGTTCCCAGAAACATTATTCCTAATTTATGCAAGCTAGAAATAAGCCAAATGTCTCTCAATTGATAAAGGGATAAATAAATGTGGTATTTCATGCAGTGGAACACTATCAGTCAAAAGGAATAGAGTATTGATACATGTTATAACATGGCACACTCTCAAAGTGAAAGAAGCCAGATCCGAAAGATTATATATCATATAAATTCATCACAAGAAATGTCCATAAAAGACGATGTATACAGATAAAAATCAGGATTAGTGGTTGTATGAGACTAGAGACAGTAATGGGGACTGAGTACAAATCAGTATAAGAGATCCTTTTGGAGCAACAGAAATAGCCTAAAACTAGATTGTACTGATGGTGGTAGAAATCTATAAATTTGCTAAAAATCATTTAAATATGCACATATAATGAAAGAATTTTATATTATTTAAATTATATCTTAAAGAAAGTGTTCATCCAAAGAAGAAAGGAAAGCATTTTTGACTCTGATCAGTCAGCCATGGAGAACTCAAGAGCTGTCAAGGAAAAAATGAGACAGACAAGGAAGAGGTAGGGATCCTAGGATGTTGCATGGATTTGGGGATCAAAAGATAAAATACAGTCACTGAAAAATTACCAGTGCAGCATATGGCTCAGAAATATCTAGAGGTTTAAATTGTGTTCAGCTTTTAATTTTCATACTGTGGAATGAAAACTTAGATAATGTAGCATGAATCATTGTCTTCCTTACATCAATATGTCCTTTGTTTATATCACTAACTGCTACTTTCCCTTTCTCAAAGACAAGGAGTATCTCATTCATTCTCTGTAACTAAGCACTAGAAATAATGCCACTGTGATGTCCTGCTATGGTCAGAATATTCACGTGCTCCTAAAATTCATATGTTGACACTTAACCCCCAGTATGATAGTATTGTTAAGAAGTGAGGCCTTCAGGGAAGTGATTAAGTCACGAGGGTGGAGCCCTCTGGAATGAGAGTAACACAAGAGATTTTAGTTCACTAACCAGCTATCCTCTTTGACTATGTGAAGATGTACGGAGAAGGCTCTGTCTACAAGGGATGGGGCTTCACCTGATCCCAGACCTTCCAGTACCTTGATCTGGGACATCCTAGGCTCTAGAAGTATACGAATCTCGGCTGCTTCACTTCTGATCCAGCTCCCTGCTAAGGTTCCTGGGAAAACAGCAGGTACTTGGGCCCCTGCCATTCACTCAGGAGACCTAGATAGAGTTCCAGGCCCCTGGCTTTGGGCTGGCACAGCCCTAGCTATTGAGGCCATTTAGGGAATGAATCAGCAGATTGAATATTTCTCTGTCCCTATCCCTATGCCTATCTCTCTATATATATATCCCGTTCCCCTTGTAACTCTGCCTTTCAAATACAATAAAAAATGCTTATTTAAAAATGGTTCAGACACAGGCTGGTGCCGTGGCTCACTAGGCTAATCCTCCACCTGCGGCGCCGGCACACCGGGTTCTAGTCCTGGTCGGGGCACCGGATTCTGTCCTGGTTGCTCCTCTTCCAGTCCAGCTCTCTGCTATGGCCCAGGAGTGCAGTGGAGGATGGCCCAGGTCCTTGGGCCCTGTACCCGCGTGGGAAACCGGGGGAAGCACCTGGCTCCTGGTTTCGGATCCGCGCGGTGCGCAGGCCGCAGCATGCCATCTGCAGCGGCCATTGTGGGGTGAACCAACAGAAAAGGAAGACCTTTCTCTCGGTCTCTCTCTGTCTAACTCTGCCTGTCAAAAAAAAAAAAAAAAAAAAATGGTGCAGATACAATCGAAACATTGGAAAAAAAAAACTTTGGTACCAAATACTTAAGGTATCACTCATTTAAGGTTCATACAAGCTTGTGTTTAAATCTTACTTCTACTGTGAATTTGCTGTATTTTTGTACATGGAAAAGTAACAATCTTTTAGAATCTCATTTTTACACTTATGGAAAGTGAAGATAATCACATTTAATTCATAGGGAGCTATGAGTTGCAAATGAAAAGAATATCACAGTGCATTGCACATAGTGGACATAAGAATTTACGGAGAAAATTTTATTACCTTTTATCATTCCATTTACCATTTTTTCCTGTTGGAAGGACATGTGTACTTTAAAATTTAGTTCAATATCCTAAGGATTTTTTTCCCCAGCAGCCTTTCATTCCAGTGGAAATGTTATCTTTCTCTGTTATGTATGTATCATCAATCTTTGCCTATTGACTATAGCTAAAATAATTAATATAATTTAAAATGGTTTAAATCTATTTAAAACATGGATATTTCCACTGAATATTGCAGTGTTTATAGAGGTTCCTTGTATGAGGTATTGCTATCAAGTAATAAGATAGATTTCCAATAACAAAACAGATTTCTGCATGTAATAAGGGAATCAATGTTATCATTTTTTGGGACATGGTTTGTATAATATGGAGAGATAATTCTGCTACTTTACGTCCTACTGGGAAACTCTAAAACAATTCTAATGGATTTTTTATTGTCTAAATATGCAAAATTCTACTTTCATTGATGCCTCAATTTCAAATTTTCTCATTTAACCAAGAGAGTTCTGCTTTAAAACTTTATCAGGTTGTATTTCAGAAACCAAAGCATTATAGGGTGGGATTTATTTTAACAATTATATCTTTCAAACTAAGAAATCATCAAGGAGTGAATTTGTGTAAAAGTTGTAAATGTTGTGGAAGCAAGTTGACAAATTTGTTTGCTCCCTGAAGACTCACTGATGGGCTCTATTTTGCAAGTAGGGAACCATTCATATGCTTTCTCCCCAAGTCTCTCTATCCTAAGGTCCTATATTCTGGGATTTCCAAAAAACATTAATTGCTACCTAATGGTCCACTTTCTTGTATTAGGTTGTTGTATTCCAGAAACAGATACTGAGGTGGGGACAGATACAAAAATAATTTTCTGGTAAGTATTCCTTAAAAAAGTGTTAGGGGAGTGGGAAATAGGGGCCTACAGGTGGAATAATATTAAACAAAGTCCCATGTAGGGTGTCTTTTGGCTAACTCCCACAGAGGAGGTTTAGAGATAATGTTGATCACACTTGAGGGTTGTCTCTGTTACGGGAAACTCCAGGGGAGAACATATTATTACCTCGGTTCTTTGTCTCAGATGGAAGAAGAGTTTCCAAGTGGACAAGGCAAAGAGAAAAGCAAGACTGATAGATTTAAAAGCAAGATTTATTACAGCCGGAGACTTCCAGCAAGAGTGGCATGGAGGGGGGCTCCAGGAAAGGCAAAACCCAAAGTGGTCTGTGGCACCATTTTGATTGACATTCAGTTACAAGGCAGGGACAAAATCCATCAAAAGACCTGATTTGCAATCCTTTATCCTGTCTGGCTTGCTCATGATAAAACACAGAGCCATCACAAGGGTGGGATACCTAATTTGTTTTACAGTAAGCTGGGAGCTCAGAGGGTGGAGTCACCACTGCCCTGCTATTCTCAAGATAAGACTGGAAGCTCAGGCCAGTGCCTCAGCTCACTAGGCTAATTCTCCACCTGCAGTGCCAGCATACTGGGTTCTAGTTCCGGTCGGGGTGCTGGATTCTGTCCCGGTTGCCCCTCTTCCAGGCCAGCTCTCTGCTGTGGCCCGGGAGTGCAGTGGAGGATGGCCCAAGTCCTTGGGTCCTGCACCTGCATGGGAGACCAGGAGACCAGGAGAGGCACCTGGCTCCTGGCTTCGGATCAGCACGATGCACCGGCCGCAGCGGGCTGGCCGTGGCGGCCATTGGAGGGTGAACCAATGGCAAAGGAAGACCCTTCTATCTCTCTCTCTCTCTGTGTCCACTCTGTCCAAAAAAAAAAAAAAAAAAGACTGGAAGCTCCCAAGCAGTGGGCAGGCAGGCACTTCTCACCTTGCTAAGGATAACTATTAGGGGGAACATTTTCCACCCTCAATTTCCAGACTGACAACTCATCTGACTCCTCACATCTCCATCACAGCACAAGGGAGTTGGAGTATATATATGCCCCATACTAGTCAGTAATTGGTTACAGATCTGGCAGGAAAGGGAGGAGAGAAAATCCTATGTACTTCTAGCTCACCATCTGTACAGGAAAAGCAGTCACAGGTCCTTGTGTTGCGGGATACATTTCGGGCAAAATTAATATCCCAGGCGCTTGCCTTTTACTTAGAGAAGAATTCTAGGGGTCAGCGCTGTGGTGTAGCAAGTAAAGCTGCCACCTGCAGTGTCGGCATCCCATATGGGCACTGGTTCGAGTCCTGGCTGCTCCACTTCCCATCCTGCTTTCTGCTGTGGCCTAGGAAAGCAGTCCTTGGGCCCCTGCAGCCATGTAGGAGACCCAGAAGAAGCTCCTGGATCTGGATTGGTGCAGCTCTGGCCGTTGCAGCCATCTGGGGTGGGAAACAGAGGATGGAAGACCTCTCCACCTCTGCCTATCTGTAACTCTGCCTTTCAAATAAATAAATAAAAAGCTTAAAAAAAGAATTATAAGTATAGGCACAAACATGGCATGCAGCATTATAAGGTCTATTTGCAAAGTGAGAAGAATACACAGGTACATGAAGGCTTCATTTAGGAAGAGTGGTCAGGGAAAGGTAAAAAGGGGAATTTCATACCCTGCTCTGTTCATTCTGGGTCCACTAGGTGGAGAGAACAAATAGACAGCCTCCTTCCCTCCACCAAGGGGAGTGGTTACATAGTACTGCCCCAGGTTCCAGGTGACTGGAGGTGCATCTTGGGGAGAGGTCATCTGATTGTTAGGTGGATTGATAGGATTACATGGGGGTGGGGTACGTGTGATCTCCAGCTCATTAACTATTTGCCTTGAGTTGTCCCACATCATTTGTGGGTAGGATGAAAGCATATAAGCACTTGGTATACACAAGAATGGCAAAGGAAATAAAAATGATAAATTGATCTTGGGGTGTGTACCCAAAACACTATCAGTATCTGTTACTATATCCCAATCCTTTGCTAAAAATATTACAATTTCTTCTAAGGGTAGTAAAGTGCCTATCCCCAGTTAATCAGGGGCCAGATTACAATTAGTATATTATATTTATGGGCATGCTATTTTCTTTGCTTTTGATTGATATCGCTGTAATCCTAACATAAGTGGAAAATCTACTTGAGACTTCTGGGAACACTGGTTCCCCCTTGAAAAAGGTATAATCATTCTTCCCTTGTTTTGGTTTTAAAAATTTATTTATTTGAGAGAGTGTTTCCATCTACTTGGCCACTCCCAAAATGTCCCCAATGGACAGAGCTAGGCTAGGTCAAAATCAGGAGCCATGATCTCCAGACATCTTAAATACTCAGCCAAAAGCCTGCACTAGTTTGCTGCCTTTCATGTTGTAAGGAGTTAATTGGGTAATAGGCAGTCAGGGAGGTCCCCTGGTAGAAATTTGGAATTTTGAGGTGCCTGCTCCCCTCAAAAAAGTTTTTTTAGTAGATCAAAGTGTCCTGCTTCCTTAGGAATCTCCAAATTTACAAATTTACTGTGAAAATTGCAAGGAAGTGGTGATTCATTCCCGCACCCAGCCCTTTGGGATTTTTTTTTTTTTATCATAAACATTCCAGACAGGGTGGAGAATTGTAAATCAGGTCTTTTGTTTTGCTACTACCTCCTAAAAACTTCATTGCCACCGACCTTGTGGGTCTTGCTCTCTTGGACCCTCCCTCTGGCAGGAGGTTTCTAATCTAAATAAATACTACTTTACTTTCACCACTGTGTCTGCATGATAATTCTTTTGCCTGAGATGAAGAACCGAGAGGCTGTCCCTTCCTCTCTATTTCCCTGTAACAATGTTACTGTTTTGAGACTATAGTGCTTGGAGCTACTGTAGCCATCAAAATCCCATCAGTGAAGGACTGCAATGACAAACCTAACACAAAGACTCCTAATTCTAGCAATTTTGCTGGAAAAAAATTGTCATTTTAAAGTCTTCAATCTAGAATATGGGTACTCTTAGCTCAGGCAAAGACTTCCCTCTAATAGAAAAGCATGGAACATACAAATGTCTTCATTTCTAGGTTTTTCAATTTCCACAGAAGGATCTGCCTCAGAAGGGCACACATGTGATGGAGGTGCTGATTCTTCGTTCCTGCCTTCCTTTAACAACTCCCTTTGCTACTGATGAAGGAATACCTCCATGCCATTCCTGCAACACTGCCCTAGACAGTAAAAACCTCTTAGACACCAAACAAAAGGCCACTTCCCCAAGATCATCTCACTGGTTTGGGGAAAGTGAATGACTCTAATTACTGGAAAGCTAATCCTTTTGTGAGGCAAATGCTTTCTATTTCATTGCTTTCAAAGAAAGTGAAGGGAAATGTAATCAAGTGGTCAGCTAGTAGAGCATTAAAATAGTGCTTGATCCTGGATCATTAGGTTATTTTTCTATACAGCTTAGATGCAATTCACAGATCTGAATGGCTAAAATAAAACTTCTATTTCTCTCCTTTTCGTGAACAAGGTTATCAATGCTATTATAAAATTTTAAAATGGAAAAAGTTCTTATTCAACCTTGGCTCCTTCTACCAATTAGTAATATTCACTGAGGATTACATAAATACAAAACAGAAAAGAAAATCCTTATGTATCTCATTAAGAGACAAAACTTCAATAAAAACATTTTCAGGCTTAATAAGTAAAATTATTTCTTAAATTATGTCATGTTTTCCTTTTTAGAAATTGTGTACTAATTAATATCATAACTCCACACACACAAAAAATAACACATAGAACTTTTTATCATAGAAAATTAAAAAATAATACTCCAAAATAGACACATTGGTCACTGGAATATGATAGTGTGAGAAGTCAGATGGGTCAGCAGACAGTCAGGTTGCTCCCAGTGAAAGTAAGGAAAAGGAAATCTCTTTGAGATGGTGCAAAATGCACGTTTCTCCTTAAAAGCTGCCTTTAGCAAGACAAAAGTGCCTATATCACTCCTTGGGAGCTTTCAATTTTATCATCAGAATAGCAAGGGAATGGTGAGTCCATCCTTCTGTGTTTTCAGTTTACTGTGAAAACTTTTAGAAGTCACCAATCCCACCTTTTTGATTTTTTTTTGGTCTAGTTATGAGCAAACTAGATAGGGCAAATAACATTACAAATCTGGCCTTTTGATGGGTTTTGTCTCCACCTTGTAACTGATTGTCAACTTTCCCCCCAAAATAGTGCTTCAAAACTCCACTTCCACCAGCCTCTCAGCTTTACCTCTCAGAGGCCCCCTCCTGGCTACTGAGGCAGGAGGTTTCTGACTTAAATAAATCTTGCTTTGGAAATTGTTCTTTCCCGTGAGACAAAGAATGGAGGTAATCTTTCTCTGCCATTTCACCTGTAACAATAGGGTAATTAATTGAGGAATAATAAGCAGAGAGTATATTATATTAGGCTAAATTTCATGATAGAAATAGAAAGGAAATTCTAGTTCAAATAAAAAAAAACAAATGATGTAACCTTTCCAACTATTAAGAAAGAGTGTATTTATTTAAGCAGATAACAATAGATATCAATGTTATTTATATTTTACTGAAAATTACTAAAAGTGATACAGCAATATTATTTTTTAAATGTTACTATTTGTATTATACTATGAATCATTTCCTTTAAAACAATTTTAAGATTTGAATTTGGACATAAGTCTTACATAAATGGTGCTGGGAAAATTGTGTATACACAAGCAGAAGAATTAAACTAGACCCCAATCTCTCACTGATTATAAACTTCTGCTCAAAATGGATTAAAGACCTAAATGTGAGACCTGAAGCTTTGAGACTATTGGAAGAAAACACAGGGAAAACATTTCAGGATATTAGAATGGGTATAGATTTTTTGGAGCAGTCCTGAAAAGCACAGGAAATAAACACCAAAAATAGACAAATAGGATTTTATCAAACTAAAGAGCTTTTACAAAGCAAAACAATCAACATAGTTAAGACACCCTACAGAATCGTAGGAAATATTTGTGAACTATACATCTGACAAGGGATTAATAAGAATTCAAACAATCACAAAAAGCCAAAAAAAATCCAATTAAAAAATACACAATAAATCTAAACAGATTTCTCAAAGGAAGACATACAAATGGCCAAAAAGCACATGAAAAAATGCTCTATTTAACTAATCATTCAGTGAAATGAAAATCAAAACCACAATGAGATATCACCTCCCTACAATATGATTGGCTATTATAAAAATGACAAAAGATACCAAGTTTGAGGGAAGAGGTGGAGAAAAGGGAACCCTTGCATACTTTTGGTGGGAATGTAAATTAGTGCAGTGATTTTGGAAAACAGTATGAGGCTTCTCAGAAATGATGTTAAAAAAGGAAAATTTTCTAGTTGACCATCATGTGGCTGAAGGTCCAAAATGAAGTATTCACAGTATGTGTGTGTGTGTGTGTGTATATATATATATATATATATATATATAAAATGCTGAGTCTGAGAACTATTAAACCAGTTATCTTTGTTAATCATGAATTCAAAAGTCATACATGTAAAGTCACCTAGATACTGGATATTCAAGTATGGCCCCATCAATCAAGGGCATCCCCTTGGAGCTTGCTAGAAATGTCAATTCTCAGGTCCCATCCCTGACTACTGAATCACAATGTGCAGCCTACTCTGATCCCCAGGTGATTCATAAACTCATTAAGTTTGAAAAGAACTAGTATAATGTACAACCTTTACTACTGTCTGTTTTCACTTTGGTTTTATCACTGTTTTTTAAGGTTTATTTATTTGAAAGGCAGAGCAAGATAGCTAGCTAGAGAGAAAGAGAGAGAGAGGGAGGGAGGGAGGGAGGGAGGGAAAGAGTCTTCCATCTGTTGGTTAATTCCCCAAATGCCTGCAGCAACTAGGGCTGGACTAGGCCAAAATCAGGAGCCAGGAACTCCATTGGGGTCTCCCATATGGGTGGCAGAGGCCCAGGGGCTTGAGCTGTCACCTGCAGGGAACTGAATCAGAAGCAGAAGTGGAACTCAATCCCAGGTACACCAACATGGGATAGAGACATCTCAAGTGGCACCTTAATCTATGGTGCTACAACACTAAACCTTGGTTTCCCCACTGTTTAATTTTAGTGTACCTGTCTTTTATTCTGCAGTGTATGTCCAGTACATTCACTCATTTCATTAATCTATCCCCTAACTCATGTGCTCATGTCATTGTCTGTCAAGTGTAGATTCCATGGTGAATCATAAACCATATTTTACTAGCATCATCAACATTCTCTTTGTCCAACACTGTGGGGAGCAACTCGGACTAGACTAAGTTACTTGAATTAAGACTTATTCTATGCATCTGCTCTCCCAAGATATGGCACTGGGAGAGGAGTAAACAGCTTCTACACAGCTGCCTCTTGCCAATTTGATTGACTGAGCTGCAGGAGCTGATCTTGCTTCTGATTGGAGGAGAGCAGCATACTCGGCGTGTGGGTAGCAGAGCACGGATTGGTGGAGAGGACTATATAGGAGGAGAGAGACGGAATGGTGGTGTGGGTTGGTTGGAGAGTGTGTTGGAGAGTTTGTGGGGAAGTTCGTTGCTTCGTTCTTTCTCATTTCTCTCTACTCATTCTTGCTTTGGGAGTTCGCTGTTTGCTTATTCTTACTTTACTATAGAAAAGACTTGTAAAAAAGGGGAACAACAAACATCCGGTCCGGTGCGGCTCCTCCGCGTGCGGAGGAGCAGCAAATGGTGCCGTGACTCAGATAGGAAACCTAGGAGGGAAGAAGCGGGAAGAAGTGGGAAAATACCGGAGAGAGAGAGACTAGGGAAGAGCCTAGGGAAAAGCCGGACGGAAAAGGTGCCGGAAGAAGCTATCGAAAGCTTAGGGCATAGACTCGGATATGGACTGTGGGAAAGAAGTTAGGATTGAAAGCTAGGATTGAAAGTGAAAGTGAAAGCAAGAAGAAACTTAGACTCAGATGCGGACTATGGCAGGGAAGCTAGGAGATTAAAAGCGAAAGTGAAACCTAGAAGAAACTTAGACTCGGATACGGACTGTGGGGAGAAGCCAGGAGAAATGAGAGGGGAATATTGCTGGAAGAAAAGTTAGGAAACATACCGGATAGAGAAAAATATTTTAGGGAGGATGAAGCCGCGGGGGCAGGCTGAGGTGGAGACGTAAGCTAGCTTGGGATTCGTCAAGTCAGCCCGGGGAGCAAAAGGCGAAAAGCTAAAACCAGAGGCGGAGACGCATAAGCTAGGTTGGAATCCGTCAGATTAGCCCGGGGAGCAAAAGACGGGAAGCCAAACTGAAGTGGAGACGTGAGCTAGGTTGAATTCGCCAGGTTAGCCCGGGGAACTTAGACTGAATACCGATGGCGGAAACGTGAGCTAGGCTGTGTGACTCGCGGAAGCCGCCACGCGCAGAGAGAGCGTGCGGGGCACGAACGGGGAGAGTGCACGGGGCGCAAGTAGATAGGGAACGCGGGGCTAGCATGGAGGCCGTGGTGTGGGCGCGAAGGGCACAGAGACCTCGGAGTGCGCGCGAAGCTGGGAAGCCGCCGCAGGGCAGGCGCTGGAAAGCCGCGCAGAGCCGGGAAGCCACCGCAGGGCGAGGCGCCAAGAAGCAGCCTCAGGGCAGGCGCCGGGAAGCCACGGGGATAAGAGAAACAGAAGTTTAGAAGTAAAATGAGAGAAATAGGAATGCTGGCAGATAGAAGTAAAATAGGAGAAATAGGAATGCCCGGAGGTAGAGAAATAGAGAAAAATAAGGCCTCCTCACAACATGGCAATGAGAGAGCTTGGATTCGGTCTGCCTGATTAGTAAGACGATAAGCACCTGTGGGCGGCTGCAGGTCACCGAAGACAGGCACGTTATCAACACCAATAAGTCTCCCCACAATACAGCAATGAGAGGGCTTGGATTCGGTTTGCCTGATTGGTAGGGCTTGTAAGCACCTGCAGGCAGTTCTAGCAGAGCAGAGCATGTGCTGCAGGGCACTGAACACAGGCACGCATCAGCGCCTAAAAACCTCCTCACAACATGGCGAAGAGAGGACCCGGATTCGGTTTGCCTGATTGGTAGGGCTTGTAAGCACCTGTGGGCAACTCCAGCAAGCAGAGCAGAGTGTGTGCTGTGGGGCACTGAAGACAGGCGCGTATCAACGCCAAAAAATAAAAAGAAAGGGGGACTTGTGGGGAGCAACTCGGACTAGACTAAGTTACTCGAATTAAGACTTATTCTATGCATCTGCTCTCCCACGATATGGCGCTGGGAGAGGAGTAAACAGCTTCTACACAGCTGCCTCTTGCCAATTTGATTGACTGAGCTGCAGGAGCTGATCTTGCTCCTGATTGGAGGAGAGCAGCGTACTCGGCGTGTGGGTAGCAGAGTTGGGATTGGTGGAAGAGGACTATAAAGGAGGAGAGAGACAACATGCACCAGGAACATCTATCTGAAGGAACATCTGAGCAGCCCCCGAGAGAGCCGGCTGGTGGTGTGCCGCTCCCCCGCGGAAGTGGGGAAAGTGGCAGGGGGCACCGCCCTTCCACGGAGGTGGAAGGGTCGGTAGCCAACCCAGGAAGAACCAGCAGCAAACCCGGGGAGGGCCAAGCAGACAAAAGAACAACGCAGGGTCCTGTGTCGTTCCTCCACGAAGAGGGGGAGCGACACAACACCTCTATCTACCTTGTAAACATCGGTTTTAGATAAATCTAGATCCTGTTGTCTTTGTTACTATTCCTGCATTTCTCAGCTTTATTGAAGAAAATTAATTATGTGTCTGTTGCCTCTAAAAAAATCTGTGATCCCTAATGAAACTTCAGTCATTCAGAAATACTTTTGTATGCTCTATGCTATTATCATTTCCAAAAACCTTAATTCTAGACCTCACTTACAAGACTATCTTTATCAGATAGCGCACCTTTCTTATCAGTCATTTCCTCACCCACACTTCGTGTATTTGCAACTATTGTAAGCTATATCCAAGCCATTGAAAGGGAGATTTTTTTCCTGCCTGTTTTAGGTTTTTCTACAAATTGTTTTACTTTGGTTCTCACCATTTTCAATAAATTCTAAATAACCCTGTCTACATTTCCTCAACCTGATCTTCTCCCTGCCTCTTTTCTTTTGCTCTAAAAATGTGTTTAAACTTCTCTTGTATTAAAACTAGTGAAAATCAACCAAACTCAAATAGCAATGAATTTTATTTCTAATTGTTCTCTTGAGCAGGTACATTCATCTTGCCTAAACATTTCCCCATATTCCTTTTTTCTCTCCAGAAGCCTTTTGTTTAAGATATACAAACTTCATGCATTTAATACATACAAATTTAGGAACATAGTGATTCTTCCTACCCTACATGCCCTCCCACCTTGCACTCCCACCCTTCTTCCTCCCTCTCCTATTCCCATTCTTATATTTTTACTAAGATCTATTTTCAATTAACTTTATATGAGTAAGAGTAACTCAATACTAAGTAAAGAGTTCAACAAAGAGTATGACAAAAACCTGTTCCTCAACAGTTGAGACAAGGGCTGTTCAAAGTCTTTTCATCTCAAAGTGTCAATTTCACTTTTATAGATTACCTTTTAGGTGCTCTATCAGTTACCACAGATCAGGGAGTACATATGGTATTGGTCCTTTTGGGACTGGCCTATTTCACTAAGTATGATATTTTCCAGTTGCATCCATTTTGTTGCAAATCACAGGATTTTATTTTTTTAACCACTATGTAGCATTCCATGGTATACACATCCCATAATTTTTTTATTCAGTCTTCAGTCGATGGACATTTGGGTTGATTCCATATCTTAGCTGTTGTGAATTCAGCTGGATCCCCATATTCCTATATAGACTTCTGTCTTGAAAATGCAGTATATTCCAACTTTACTCATATTCTAGTATGATTTGTCTCTAATCTTGCTATCCTTTTACTGATTTTTCTATAATAGCCAGATGTCTCTCAATCCTGAAAATACTTAAAGCTGTCTCTATTCATACCTTTCCTGACTTTTCAACAGATATTGACTGACGTTGCTGACCTGTTACTTCTGGAAGTCCTTTTTTGTCACAGGCCCTTCTTTGTCCTTTGTTTCTTGGTGACTTCTACCATAATGAGCTTTCCCAGTATCACACTATTCCATCAACTTCTTAAAAGTTGCATTTCACGATTTTACCTTTTAGCCTTTTTAGTCTGTCAATGCTTACTTTCTTCATAAAATTTCCTCCATGCAAATAAATGGTTTCACTATGATGACAACTTCCAATTCCATGTCTAGAGCTCTGTGTTCCCTTCATATTTGAAGGGAAATTTGTCCACTAAATTAAAACTCGTGAAAGTTTTATAACCTCAAGCAAGAAAAAGATCAGAAAGTATAACATTATCATAAATTTTTCTTTAGAAAACAAAGTCCCTAAGAGATAAGTGACTATATATACACAATAAAAATCATTTTAAAAGGAAATTTGATGTGTAATAAAAGCAGTTATAAATAAAAATTAATATTGAAAACATACTTAATATAATAAAATGCTATAATTTCTCCAAAGAAAATATGCATAATGTACAAAACTAAAATTCTACTCACAAACTGAATGAAGCCATCATATAATATGGAGAAAAAGGGAGTCTGGAAGAAGTACTCAAATAATACTTCAGGATATGAAAGAAAATGTAAAATTTTAGATTATTTGATGAATAAGGATGACAGTTCTGCATATCTGAACTAATTCCATGAAGTCAAATGTATAATGCATTTAAAATATCTTTCCATGTTTTACAATATGTCCATTATGGAATAATAAATAATCATAATTTAATTCATTCAACTATGGAAATCAAGAAAAATATTGCAGATATACAAATGTATTTTGAAGATGTAATTAACAAACACCAAAGTGAGACCCAATAGCAATAACAGATTTTTAAAAATTGGTAGAACACATCCACTGGAGCTGGATCAGAAGTGGAGCATCCAGGACTCTGACTGACACCCATAGGTGATGCTCTGATTGCAGATGGTGGCCTAATGTACCATGCCACAACGCTGGACCCAAATGCAAGTTTTTGTGTATCAACTCTTCCTCAATGAAGCCAAAATAAAGTTGAAGATTCACAAATTTGTGATAAATGAAAAGCAAAGTAGGGATTGAATAATTTTTTGCAGGGAGGAGAAATACAGGGCCATATTAACTGATAAACATTTCTGGAGGGAACTAAAATTCAAAGTGTACTAGGGGTGGGCACAGTAGGTTACTCCTCCGCCTGCAGTGCCGGCATCCTATATGGGCACTGGTTCTAGTCCCATGGCTCCTTTTCCAATCCAGCTCTCTGCTGTGGCCTGGGAAAGCAGTAGAAGATGGCTCAAGTCCTTGGGCCCCTGCACCCGCATGGGAGACCTGGAAGAATCTCCTGGCTTCTGGCTTCGGATTGGCACAGTTCTGGCCATTGTGGCCATCTGGGGAGTAAACCAACGGAAAGAAGACCTTTCTCTCTGTCTCTCCCTCTCACTGTCTGTAACTCTACCTCTCAAATAAATAAAATCTTTAAAAAACAAAAGGTGCACCGAAGTTGCCAACAGTGGAGGGGCACACATAAGGCTGGAAGAATCAAGCAGAGGTGTCTACATTTCTTCATGCCAAACAAGAATACCTCCTTCCCATCTGGAGATAAATATGCTCTACAAATACATGGAAAATCATTCTATCAAGCTTCTAAAGAGAGGCTAGTACACTAAATGTGGTCCTTTCGACATCCAGGTGGATGAAGAAAAGGCATATTGGCACTTACAAATCCTTCAATGAGAAGTAAATACCGTGTGGGATCAATCACTGGATTAGAGAGGAAGTAGAATGACTGTACTGCCCACTTTTTCCATTCCCCAGAAGAGAGCTTCTGTCCCTCCCTGGGAGGCAGATTAAGCACTGTTTTATGGAGACCACATACTAGGGGAAAGACAAAGAACACACAAATCAAAGAGCACAAAAGAGCCAACTCCTGATGAAGGTTCTGGCAAAAATGCATAGGGAGGAGACTGAGGGTGAGTGCATATGAAATAAGAAGGCCAGGAAGAGCCTCTTTCTGAAATATACATGTGAACAGTGATGGGGATGAAATAAAGTGAATCAACTTTTTATAGAATTAGAGCATCTGGAAAGAATGAGGAACAAATGGAAAAAAAATCCATTTACTTTCAAAGCTTAAAAAATGGCAATTATTTTTTATCAAATTATTTTATCAAATATGAAAATCTGACTTTTAACTTTTTAAACTTTTATTTACCTACATATTTCAGGTTATTTCTGTCATGTTATTTAGTTATAGTCAGAAATACATATTTTTTCTTATTTCTTTCCTTTAATTGGATTGTTTGAGTTTTTTACATCTCTTCTACTGAATTTTTCCACATTTCTTTTCCAGTTTTGAGGTTAATCATTCTATTTCTAAATTACTTTGTAGATAAATACATTTAAATATATACATAATACTGTTATTTATTAAGGATATATTTATATATAATTATATATGAACAGATACAGAAGATGTGTTTGTGTTCATGTAATACATGCTTATATATATACATAAAATATATTCCTTATATATACATTATATGTGTATATATACATATTATATACATAATATATATTATATATACACAGTATATATGTACATTTCTCTTCATTCTTACGCCCAATACCTCCAACATTCATACTGAAATCAGCTGTCACAGACTGTAAAACAATCCAAATGACTGTATTATGAATCATCAAAAAACTTAATGTAGGAACAACTTTGTCTTTTCTAGTATAGTCTTAAGTGATTGACATGCAATTTTAATGTTATCACTTTTACAGGTTCCTGCTCTTTCTCCATCTAATTTCCAGGCAACCTGCTATTCTCTACTTCTTGGCAAAGAGTTTAAATCTTCCTGATAGCATCAACCATTGGACTTGGCTTTCCCAGGGCTTACAGCCTTGACATCCGGAATCAATCTCACTGAGAAAATAGAAACTTGGATCCTCAGCATGATAACTGCAAGTGAACTGGAACAGGGAGTTCAGGTAATATCCATTTTACACTCATGAATCTTTCCCTTTCTCTCCTCTCTCTCCTCCCTTTGTCCCATCTCTGTTTCTTTCCTCTATCATATACACTGTTGCAGTTTTCTTGTTTGAAGAACTGGCAGTTATGTTTTCTTCCTTAAATACTAATGTATTTATTTGAGAGGCAGAGTTACAGAGAGAGAGGGAGAGACATAGAGAGATCCTCCATCTGCTGGTTCACTCCCCAAATGGCTGTAATAGCCAAGGCTGGGCCAAGCTGAACCTAGGAGCATGGAACTCCATTTGAGTCTTCCATGTGGGTTCAGGGGCCAAAGGATTTGGGCCATCTTCTGCTGCTTTCCCAGGCACAATACTAGGGAGCTGGATGGGAAGTGGAGTTGCTGGGACTCAAATCTTTGCCCATATTAGATGCTGGCATTATAGGCAGCAGCTTAATTCATTGCAACCATAGCATCAGCCCCGAGCTAGTAATTCTCAAAGCTTCCTTCCGAGAGCTTCAGGAATGGATTTTTCTCATAGATATGTCTTGTGATGTGGAGAGCAACTGAGCGTTAGGAAGCACACGCTTCAGGGGTTTTGTGCACGGGCAACAAGACTGTGACTCTACCTGGCCAGTATCTCAGGACTCAGCCTTTAATGCAGGGGGTATGCAGGTGCATTTTGCGTGAAAGGAAACAAAACAATATACGGCTGCTAGTGTGAAAACTGACATAATTTTAGTACTCCTAGTATGAGTGAAAAATGGAACTAAATAAACTTGGTCTAGTTTATATATGAAACATACTCATTCAATTAACAACAAAAATTCACAAACACTTGCTTTTTCTATTATTATTTTTTTTTTGACAGGCAGAGTAAGACAGTGAGAGAGAGAGAGAGAGAGAGAGAGAGAGAGAGAAAGAGACAGAAAGGTCTTCCTTCTGTTGGTTCACCTCCTAAATGGCCGCTACAGCCGGCGCTGTGCCGATCTGAAGCCAGGAGCCAGGTGCTTCTTCCTGGTCTCCCATGCGAGTGCAGGGGTCCAAGCACTTGGGCCATCCTCCACTGCCTTCCCGGGCCACAGCAGAGAGCTAGACTGGAAGAGGAGCAACTGGGACTAGAACCCGGCGCCCATATGGGATGCCGGTGCCGCAGGCGGAGGATTAACCAAGTGAGCCGCGGCGCTGGCCCCACTTTTTCTATTTGATACCAAAACTTTCATCACGTTTTCCACCACGGTATTTTTTTTTTTTTAGCTGTGTGTGTGTGTGTGTGTTTGTGAATGCACACAATATTTTTATTGTGTGATATATTTAGCAAATGTTCTTAATTTAAAACAGTTGCAATTGAAAATGTATAGTTCATTTAAAAAGCACTATTCATTCCTGTAGGCATAATTAATTACTTTAAACATATATTTGAAAAACTGCTAGAATGGATAATATCCAAAACACTAACACCACCAGGTGTTGGTGATAATGAAGAGCAATAAGAACTATGGTTCATTGCTGGTAGGAATGCAAATTAGTGCAGCCACTTTGAAAGACAATTTGGGGGGCCGGCGCTGTGGTGTAGCGGGTAAAGCCGCCACCTGCAGTGTCAGCATCCCATATGGGTGTTGGTTTGAGTCCCGGCTGCTCCACTTCCAATCCAGCTCTCTGCTATGGCCTGGGAAAGCAGTGGAGGATGGCCTGAGTTCTTGGACCCATGCACCTATGTGGGAGATGCAGAAGAAGCTCCTGGCTCCTGGCTTCAGATTGGCGCAGCTCTGGCCATTGCGGCCATCTGGAGCATGAACCACCGATGGAAGACCTCTTTCTCTCCCTGCCTCCTTCTCTCTCTGTGTAACTCTGATTTCAAGTAAATAAATACATCTTAAAAAAAAAAGAAAGGCAATTTGGCAGGTTCTTGCAAAGCCAAATATATTCCTACCATATGATCCAGCAATCATGATCCTTGGTATTTATGCAAAGGATTTGAAAACTGATGTCCACACAAAAACCTATACACAGATGTTGATAGCAGCTTTATTTATAATTGTCCAAACTTGGGCGCAACCAAGATGTCCTTTTGTAGGTAAATGGATAAACAAATTTGGTACATTGCAAACAATGGACTATTATTCTGTGATTAAAAAAGAGCTATCAAGTCGTGAAAGAATTAGAGAGTAAACTCAAATGCACAGTGCTAAGAGAAGGAAGGGGACTGACAATCTACATAATGTATGATTCCACCTATATGTCATTCTGGAGTTGGCAAAAGAATAGAGATAGGAGTAAGAGAGGGATAAATAGGTGGGGCACAGGGGACTTAGGAGCAGTTAATCTACATGTTATAATGATGGATACATGAAACTGCACATTCATCAAAACCCAGAGAACTGTGCAACACTGAATGCTAGCATAAACTATGGACTTTAGTTAATGATGGTGCATCAATATTGGCTCATCAATTATAATAAATACACCATAATAATGCCAATATTAATAATAAGGCAAACTGTGAGGGGGAATTAGGTGGAAATAGAGGGTTTCTAGGAGCATCTGTACTTTATTTTTAATTTCTCTGTAAATCTTAACCTGTTTTAAAAATAAAGTCTATTAACAGGATGATAAATGTTCTCTCTTACATGTGGAATCTAAAATATGCAATGTGAACACAGAATAATGATTACTAAAGGTTGGGGGAGTGGGTAGGTTTAGAGGGAGCTTTGATAAGGGAGTTGGAAGAAATCTGAATTGGACAAGAAGGAATAAGTTCCTACTTGTTAGCACAATGGAGTAACTATAACTCACAATATCCTAATATATATATATATTTTTTTTTTCTGAGCGAATAGAAGAGAGGAATGCCAAGCTTCTAATCATAAAGTAATAACAAAGAGAGAGAAAGGTTAATCACTCTGATTTGATCATTACAATTATATATATGTATTGAAATGTTGTATATGTGGGGCTGGCGCTGTGGCACAGCAGGTTAACGCCCTGGCCTGAAGCGCCAGCATCCCATATGGGCGCTGGTTCTACTCCCAGCTGCTCCTCTTCCAATCCAGCTCTCTGCTATGGCGTGGGAAAGCAGTAGAAGATGGTCCAAGTCCTTGGGCTCCTGCACCTGCTTGGGAGACCTGGAAAAAGCTCCTGGCTCCTGGCTTCACATCGGCACAGTTCCGGCCGTTGTGGCCATCTGGGGAGTGAACCAGAGGATGGAAGATCTCTCTCTATCTGTCTTTACCTCTCTGTAATTCTGTCTTTAAATAAATAAAATAAATCTTTCAAAAAAAATGTCATACATGTATGACATCTGTACCCCAAGATTACGATCACTATTAATCAGAAAATGTTAAAGAATGAATTACATAAAAAATACATATTTTCTATAAGTGCTCTACATATGCTATAAATCCATGAATTAGAATGCATTGATAGATTTGTAGTTACTAAATAACATTTGCAATGAGTTTGTTATATTGCAGTATTTCTTTTGTAAGAGTTGTAAAAAAACAAGATGAAATAGTGTCTATGGTATATTAACAATATGGAAAATGTACTGAGACAAAGTTTAGAAAATAATCTAATGAAATGTTAAAAATTTGTCTCTGGTGATTATAATTTTTTTCTTTATATAATCTCCATATTTTCTAAGTTAAATAGGATAAATTATTCCTTTCACCATTTTTATACTACACTGAGGTAACAGAACATGAATAATATGTAAGAGAAAAAAAGAAAAAGAAAAATTTGTAAGAAGTCCTCTAACCTCTTGCACCCATAACTGCCTCCCCAAAGAAAATAATTTGAAAAGTTTGATATCTTTGCATCCATATTTTTCTCCAGGTACATAATATTAACTATAAATGAGATCAAATGTAGTTACTCTTGTGGGACTTCAGAAATCTTTTTATATCAACATGATTTTTCCACATTTACCCCATACTTTATAATAGCTGTAGAACAACTTATGGTATAATTGCATCAAAATCTATCTAAAACTTCCTTGGGGGTGCATATTTACCTCATTTAAAATTTAAATCAATGCTTCCTATAACAATGAATACTCTTGTATATTTTGTGCTTTTACATAAAATATCACCACAGGATCATGTATTTGACTATAATTGCAGGGTAAACCCATCAGTATTTTACAATTTGGTAGCTTTTGCTAAATGGACTTCACAAAATGTTTCAGCAGTACTTGCTCTAATCAATATGATGTGGGAGCTAGACACTCCGCTTCTTTACATCATGTGAAAAGATCAAGCTTTTAAATCCATTTTTTAAAAGATTTATTTATTTATTTGAAAGGCAGAGTTAGAGAGAGGCAGAGGCAGAGAGAGAGGTCTTCTACCTGCTGATTCGCTCCCCAGTGGCTGCAACAGTCAGAGTTGAGCAGATCCAAAGCCAGGAACCAGCAGCTTCTTCCGGGTCTCCCAAGTCAGTGCAGGGACCCAAGGACTAGAGAAGAGAGACCATCTTCTACTGCTTTCCCACGCCATAGCAGAGACCTGGATCAGAAGTGGAGCAGCCGGGACTCAAACTGGCACCATATGGGATGCCGGCACTGCCAGGTGGCGGCTCTACCCACTATGCCACAGTATGGGCCCCAAGCTTTTAAATCTATAGTGACCTGAGTGAGGTTCAAAATAATAATCTTGTTTTTGTATTAATTTAGGATTATTTTATTTTCTAAATATTTAAGATGGGATATATTCAAGGTATACAACATGATAATTTGATATGCACTTACTGTGAAATAATTAGCACAAACTAGCACTTTCATTGTCATCCACACTGTATATTAGAGTTCCAGAACTTGGTTTCTATTACTAAAATGTGTACCCATTGACAAAAACATCTCATTTCCTCCCAACCCGTATTTCACCTTTTCTGGTAAGTACTCTTTTACTCTCCTGAGTTCAACAATTTTAGATTAAAATGGAAAGTGAGATCATGCAATATTTGTCATCCTGTCTCTGGCTTTTTCACTTAGCATTATGTTCTCCAGAGACCATGCTGTTGCAAATGGCAGGAATTCCTTATTTATTTTCCTGAAAATATTCCATGGCATAAATATATGTACGACAATTTCTTTATCCATTCATCTGTCAGTGGACACTCAGGGAGTTTCCATATCTTAGCTATTGTGACTAATGCTGCAATCAACATGGAGTGCAGCTATCTCTTCTTCATCATATTGATTTTAATTCTTTTGGGTATATACCAGGAAGTGACATTACTGGATACTATAGTTCTATTTTTAACTTTGAGGAACTGCCATAGTGCCTGCTACAGTGGCTACACCAATTTGCATTCCCATCAAGAGTTTGAGAGTTCACCTTATCCTAATCTTGACTAACAGCTGTCATTTCATTTTCATAATAGTCACCCCAAAATGTGTGAGGTTGTATCTCATTGTAGCTTTTATTTGCATTAATTGTATGATGAGCATCTTTTCATATACCCGCTATCCATTTGTATATTTTCTTTAGAAAAAAAAGTCTATTCAGGCCCTATAACCATTTTTAAATTGGGTTAGAACAGAACAGAGAGCCTATAAATTGCACATATATGGTCAACTAATCCTTGACATGGGCACCCAGAAAAGACAATGGGGAAAAGACAGTCTCTTCAGTAAATGATGTTGGGAAAACTGGATATCCACATATAAAAGCATTAAATCTGGATCCTTATCTTACACTAACAAAAAATTAACTAAAAATGGAATAAAGACTTAAATCTAAAGTTTAAAATTTTGAAATTCCTAAAGGAAAACAGGAAAAGGGCTCCTTGACATTGATTCTGGCAATAGTTTTTTCTTTCTTTCTTTTTTTTTTTTTTTTTTTTTGACAGGTAGAGTGGACAGTGAGAAAGAGAGAGACAGAGAGAAAGGTCTTCCTTTGCTGTTGGTTCACCCTCCAATAGCCGCCAAGGCTGGCACGCTGCGGCCGGCGCACCGCGCTGATCCAAAGGCAGGAGCCAGGAGCTTTTCCTGGTCTCCCATGGGGTGCAGGGCCCAAGCACTTGGGCCATCCTCCACTGCACTCCCCGGGCCATAGCAGAGAGCTGGCCTGGAAGAGGGGCAACTGGGACAGAATCCAGTGCCCCGACTGGGACTAGAACCTGGTGTGCCGGCGCCGCAAGGCGGAGGATTAGCCTATTGAGCCGTGGCGCTGGCCAATAGTTTTTTCATATATAGCATGAAAAGCATAGGCAATAAAAACAGAAATAAATAAATGAGACTGCATTAAAAAAAACACATCTCCATAGTAAAGGAAACAATGTATATTTTACTGATTTTTAGTGAGAGTGAGCACTAGAAATATATGAAATATATTTATTGGTTATCTGAATGGGATATTTCACAATTTGGATTGTAGTATCCCTTTTCCTATATTGCCCTTTCCTTATTGATTTAAAGAAGCTTTGAGAATATCACAGATAAAAAGTTTGTCTTACATGTTTCAAATATTTTCTTCCATTTTCTTGCCCTGTGAGTTCATTAATTTTAACTTTTATTTTGCAAACGTTGTTACTTATATTATTTTCAGAACATTGACTCAAATTTCATAAAATGATCCTTTCCTTTCTCACCCTCTCTTTCCCCTTCCCTTTCTCCCCAACTCTTTCTCTCCCCTTCCCTTTCTCCCCAACTCTTTCTCTCCCTCTTTCTTTTGTGGTTTAAAGAGGATGGTTATTTACCAAATGTTATAAAATACCTCTGTTTATAATATTTTCTATAATTTTATTCTTTATGTTTAAATACTTTGACAAAAATATAGCTTGGTATAGAATATGAATTACAGCTACTCATTATCAATTTAAAAATCATTTATTATCTGAGTGGGAGGGAGGAAGGGAGGGAAAGGGAGAAAGAGAGAAAGACCTCATCTGCTGGTTCACTCTCCAAATGCCCTCAGCCACTGGGGTTGAGCTAGGTTGAGGACAGCAGCCTTGAAACTCAATCTGCCTGCCAGGGTGCACATTAGTAGGAAGCTGGAAATAGGAGAGAATCAGATATGGGGGATGCTGGTGTCTTAATCAGCATCTTAACTACTAAGCCAAACATATGATCCCAAGTTATTGATTTTTTACTATTTTAGTATGACATTTCCTTATTTATTTGAAATATACCTTTATAATAAATTGAATGTATTTATTACATATATGTGTGTGTGTGTGTGTGTGTGTTTCTGGTTTCTCTCCTCTGTTTTTTATCAACTTTGGTTTCTTCCTATACTAACTTCAAATTCTTTAGATTACTATAACTTTATAACATATTTTGGTTTAATATAAAGCTGGTTTTCTTTAGTGTTTTTATAGAATTTTAGATGCTTTTTTATTTTTATGAACTTTTAAAAAAATTTATTTATTTGACATGTAGAGTTGTAGACAGTGAGAGAGCAAGACAGAGAGAAAGGTCTTCCTTCCGTTGGTTCACTCTCCAAATGGCCGCTACGGTTGGCACTGTGCTAATCTGAAGCCAGAAGCCAGGTGCTTCCTCCTGGTCAACCATGTGGGTGCAGGGGTCCAAGCACTTGGGCCATCCTCCACTGCCTTCCCAGGCTACAGCAGAGAGCTGGACTGGAAGAGGAACAACCAGGACTAGAACCGCCGCCCATATGGGATGCTGGTGCCACAGGCGGAGGATTAACCAAGTGAGCCATGGCGCCGGCCCATATGAACTTTCAATTATACTTGTTTTGATTGTTACTGAAATAGAATACTCTCAGAAGTTTTAGTCAAGATTACATTAACATCACTGATGAATTTAGAGAGAATGGATATCTTTATAAAATGAACAAACCTTATCAAGGCAATTATAAACTTCAAAACTATCATCATAATGGAAAAAGATAACAATGGAGTAAATTTTCACAGTTTTCAGTTTTATATATATCATTAATTTTTCCTTCCTGTCATGTCTGTTGAAGCACAGACATGGTTTAGGGTAATTTTATATTAGGACTGATCTTGCTGTTGCTTAATCGAAAACATGTAGAAAAACCAGAAATTTGCAGAAATATTATTGAAAATATGAAGACAAAATTACTTGACTCTATTGTGGTTAACTTTACGCCAGAATGAAGTGTGGTTTTTCCAGGATCTTCTAAATGTTCTACTTTGAATACTGAACTCTTAACTTTTGAATAACCCCTTGACGAGGCAGTGATTTTAAGCCCTCTCATTCTGATTTTCCTCTAATCTCTTTTTGTTTCACCCCAATGGTAACAATTTATAAACAACCAGGAGAATAAAACTGACATAATACCTGTTCATTTTTAGGTTTCCTCACTTTTACTTGTGTGTGTGCGTGTGTGTGTTACTTACTCTTTTTCTACTTCAGATTTAACTAAATACAGTCAAGCATGTGAGTATTTCATCTTAATTACAGAATCACAATTTGTTCAACAGTTTTGGTTTGGATGTGATGTACTGCATGGGTTGTAACAAGAGTTTGAATGTCTTTAATATATATTAATAATTGTAATGTATTATAACACTCAACTGTGAATTTGTGACATGTGAACTCAAATGGATCAATAATGACATTTATATTTGTGAGAAAAGGGTTACTTTCTCATGTGTTGATTTTAATTTATTAGTATGCAGTCTAAGTGATCAGCTTTCCAAATGAATTTTTGCTTTCACATTATACCAGTGAAACATTTATAATTAATGCTACAGGAAAATTACACTTGGGTAATATTTAGTCAATCTTTGTCAATAGGGAACAAATCATAAATCTAGCACTAGGTGGAAGAAACATAATACAAGATTGTTTTAGAATAAATAGGGCAAATGTTGATTAATTTACTTACAACTACATTTTACTTTGATGAAATTCTATTTGGGTATCATGCCCATCTTTGTTTCAATTCATTGTTTCATCTTGTCATAACTGTTGTTCATTTATACACTGCCATTTGTGCTTAAAAATGAAGTCACTGCTCAAAAGAACAAGCTCTAATTTCTATCCTTTATTTTGAAGTCATTCTCTGCAGGTTTTACTTGTCCTAATTATGCTTGATTCATCATGATGGGGAAGGATGTTCAGTCTTAAAAATGTATAAATGGAATTCAAAGAGAGTTTTCTTCAAGACCAAACAGAAATGGGAAAGATAAGTACTTCGTAAGTAGGGATAATGTGTTTTTTCTTCACTTCTTTTATTGCTTATCATTGTTATTACAACATCATTATTATCATCACCTGGCATAAGGTCAATTTGGCTTCATTTGAGATATTTTCCCCTAGAATTCTGGGCCATATGAAATGCCTGGATACTCTTAAATCATGGTACTTTTCTGGGTACAATTTATTTTGAATTTTTTAGCTCTGTGACTGACAAAATAGTACAAAATAGATGGGTGTAAGGTTGCTCAACAAAAGGTGAAACAGAGGAGTCAAAGCTACCTAGGTCAGTGCATCTGCCTTGGACTGTTTCTAAGCCTCAAGAGTTTGATGATTTTTACCAGTGTTAAATTTGGAAGGAAAGTAGCTGAGAAATAATCACTGGAGTCCTCATCATTCTTATTATTTTGTTCACCACAAAGTCTGATGTAGAGTAAAGATAAATGGAAAAGGGAACTGTAAATAAATGATTGACATTTTCTTGAACATAGCTTCTCTATCCAGAAATATGTCTAAGCTAAACATTTTATGTCATCATATACTTAGTGTAACTTGTTATTAAAATGGTAAAAAGAAAACCTTAAATTCCATTAGCTTTAGTTTCCACATCTATTAGTCAGAAGATAATAACAATGAAAGTTGCAAATATGAAGATGACTTCAGTAGACTGAGAAAAGGAGACAGAAGAATTCTAGGTAGAGGGAACATTAGTAGCAAATGCACATAAGTATAAATAGGTTTATTAACCATGGTCCAATGTATAGTCAGAATAATGAGTATGTTACTATAAATTATCATAAATAATTTGATGTTAGATAATAAAGGGCTTTTGATGCTATGAAAATATTGATATAACTAAGGACATTTAGAAGATTTCTCTGTCCTATTTAGTATTATTTTTGAGTCTTTGATTTTTTTCCTTTTCCTAGATTATGTAATGCAATCTTTAGACTTTTTTATTTTAGAGGCAGAATGAGAAAAAGAGGAAAAAAGAGAGCATGCTCCCATCTGCTGTTGACTCCCTAAAATGCCCTCAACATCTGGAACCAAACTAAGAACACAATCTAGATCTTCCACATCGGGTGGCAGGGAGCCAGTCACTTGAGCCATCATATGCTGCACCCAAGGGTCTGCATTGTCAGAAAGCTGGAGTCAGGAGTCAGAGTCAGTTATCAAAGTCAAGTACTCTTATGTGGAACAGGAATGTCTTAACTGCTAGTTTGAATACCTGCTCTCCATAATTGAATCTTGTGCACCCTTTCTCCTTTATGTTCCCTTTTATCAAAAGCCAGATCTATTTTAGATTCATTTCTTTTGAATTCTTACATTAGGAATTTTCACAAAGGCAAATGCTGTTAATTGTAAAACTCAAGTTGGACAAATGCATGACTAGATGTAACCCTAAGTGAGATAGAGTTGGAAGAGTTTGCCTTCAAATAACCTGCTGGTTAAAATTCAGGGTTTGACGTATAAAAGCATTTCTATACCCTACCTCTAACACTGAAATTCTTGAGGGGATTTCTCTCTCTCTTTTTTTTTAATAATACCTTGAATCCTCTCTCTCTGTAGCTCATGTCCTAGGGCAATATGTACTATTGATGACCCAGTTGCTAGTGAGAAATAATAGTACTATAGTAGATACTTAATCATGAATAAGTTGAGTGTTATAATAATCAATTCATTTAATTCCATATAAACATCTCAGCAGGATAGGCAATAGAGAAAAAAATGGACATGTCTTCTTCAAAAGGCCTATAGGAATAAAAGCATTTCTCAATGAATAAGCCAACTGTTGATCCAAGTAAATGTTGAGTCACTAAGACAATATATTGCCTCCTGCTCCTCACATAGGTATAAACTGAGGAACCAAAATAAAGATGGGGAATAATGGAGGAGAGAAGTCCAAACTGGTATGTCTCAGGTCATTTATAATATTACACTTTAAGATGGTGGGATAGAGCAAGAAATATGACTCTTACACTTTAACCCCAGTTCATCCTCTCTCACAAGGGTGACTCAGATCAAGTATTCTTGCTTTTTCCCAGGTGGAGAGCACTGTACTCTGCCTATTCCACATGCTCCGAAGCTTGCATAGTCAGGTAAGTAACAGTGTTTCATTTAATGATACATGTTTATTAAATATCTATTCCATGCCAGTGTTCATTTTTTGGTGATGATGACACAGTTGCAAACATAACAAAGTCTTTGCCCTCATGGAATTTATATTCTAGTGGATGAGATGAATAATTAAATGAACACATGAATCTACAGTGCTTAAAATATATGAACTCTTATTAGAAAGAGCATTTTTATGCTTATAGGTCAGGAAGAAGCAAACCTGGTGTGAGTTCCCAATTTCTTTAACAGAACAAGACCCTCACCTAGATTTAGAGCAGCAACAGTAGCAGAGATTCTTCTCTCTTTTCCTATGGAGGTATTTGGATAGTTTCTGAACAAGAGGGTCTTTCTTACCAAAGTAAAAAAAAAGGACCTAATTCGCTTAAGGTGATTTTAATATTTTTATATGAGGGATTTCTTTATTATTTTGGAAGAGTTTGTGCTTAAAATCCAAGTGCTTTTTTGCACAACAATGATTATAAACCTTAGGTTTTCTGGATCCCTAGACCAAAATTGGTGGCAGTTGGCTTGCAGCAGCCAAAAGGAAAAAACCACAGTGAACCCCCTAACTCAAAATTCATATATTTAATCTATGTGATTATAATGCTCCATAGTTAGGAGTTCTCAATGATAATTTATTTCTCACTTACCTTGTATCCTAACCCCTTTCCCTTCCCTTGAGTAAGGGTCATCTCCATCCCAACTGTTGGATTGCCTATTTTAACTTAGCTTGGGCCAGGCTTTGCAACAAAGGGATGAGGAATCGAAGCCTGGCTGTGATACAAAGTCAGACAAGAACATTAGTTATATCTTCATTAGACACCATCATAGCCTACTGCACATTTCTTTCTGTCTCCCTTCCTTAAATTCTTCATATATTTCCTTATGCAAATGCTTATTGAGTGTTTATGACTTCCACACACATGACTGGAACTGGGAAGATCATTTATTTCCTTGTGAAAGTCATACTCAGATGACAAAATAATTTCATGTAGCTAAGCCCAGGTGGTAAATATCATTATAAATAATTATATCAAATGCCAGAAAACAAATATTCAGAATGATGAGCATTTAATCTGTACAAAGAAGTGGTAAAACAGCTAACTTCACTAGTCACAGGAAACCAAAATTTAGTATTACAGCCTGCAGCAGCAATTTTAAAAAAGCTTTCTACCTGATAGATGGTATGGCCTGCTTCTCAGCTATGGATGATATGGCCAATTAAAAAATAATATACTTTATATCAATGATAACAAATCATCAAGACTTTACTTAAAGTTGCTTTGTCAGCAACTCTGTAGAATGATAAATCATTACTCATCATCCAATACTATCATGAATACCAGTAGGCTTCCTGAGAGCTCCATGACAATTTTCCCCTTTATAATTAACCCTCATTAAAAGGCTGCAATTTTTTCCCCCAGAATGATCAGCAATGATACAAATGTAGCTGAGAACAGCTGCAACACAGGTGTTTGATGTTCAGTTTGTCGGAGCAGTTCATCATTCACAAAGTGACTCAATCGTCTTTTTTTTAAACTCTACACTTTCTGTTGCATTAAATAGAGAAATATCCTTACATTTATCATTTCTAAGTTATTAGAGGTGCTATCAAGGGAACACATAATTTTTTCACTAGAATAATAAATTCTGTTCTAGTGTTTTAAGAAATAATGTTTTATATTAATATTCAAAATGCCTCCATTAGGTCACACCAAAGGGGAAAATAGTTGCAATGACAGGGCACTCACTATTCAAACTGGGACAATTTGGACATCAAAAAATAATGGTAATGATTTCCTATTATATTGAATCCAAAAAAGAATTACTGAGTCTATATCAGTACTCAAAACAAAAATAGACAAAGGAGGGGCCATGAACCAGGTACTCCATTCAGTTCTCCCACATGGCTGGCAGGGACCCAAGCACTTGAGCCATCTTCTGCTGCTTTCCAAGCACGTCAGCAGGGAACTGGATCAGAAGTGGAGCAGCTGGAACTCTGAACGGTGCTCATACAGGATGCTGGTGTTGCAGGTGGGGACTTAACCTGCTGTGCCACAATGCTGGCTCCAAAATATTCTTACTTTAAATTAATATTCCCCTTGACTTTTCTCCATAATATTTACCACTCATAATTTCTTTAAATTTATTTCAGATGTCCCTTGTTTAACATAGCACAAATAATTGCAGATATCTGATTCCCTTTCTTATAGGGCCCATGGGCAAATTATCCTTCCCTGTCTCTGAAAAAAAAATATATAACCATATGACTAGTTCTAGTTAATGACTGTGGTCCAAGATGGTGTGTTTTGGTGAGAGACTCTGTCCCCCATCTTGGTGATCATTAAAATACTTCAGAAGAATCCTCCTTTAACTTGGGCCTTAACAAAGACAAAAGCTTTCTTGCTAATCTCTATTAGAAATGAAATAAGTAACTCTTAATTTTATCTAATACACACTTTTGGGTGGTGGTGATTCTGGGATTTGGATACAGTCCCTAAACGTGCCTTTCAACTGTCAAGACTTCAACTGCAGCAGGGTAATTTAGGTTATTTGGATGATTTTATAACTTTCTTTCTCCCCTTGGACGGCCTTATGGCCTCTGTCTTGCTCACATGCAGTTAAAGCCTTTGTTTATTATCTTACTGAAAAAAATTAAGTCAGAAAAAACTGTCACCCTGTTCCTGCCCCACTGAATTTATTGTCCTTTCCCTCCCTGCCTTGACTGTAGCATTTCTATATAAGTCAACTACAGAATTTGCACACTAGATTCCATCCGTCTCTTACTCTGTGGGATTTTTCTAAGATATTTCTTTGTCTCATGATTTATCACTTCCCCGTCTCTACTCGAAAGTCTCCTTTATCATACTAGCATCCGGTGGCCTCTCATATCTAAACTAAACCATAATCCTGCTAGGGAGGTAGGCAGGTTTTCTACTTTCCTCATCAGCCAATGAGTTGTTTAAATTTTTATTTTGATCAAAACACCTGCTAATGTAATACCATAACTTTCATATTATCAAAATATGCACCTAAGCTATGATTGACACTTGGATAAATACAATGAAATTCCCCAAATGCAAACCATTCTAAACAAGGCAATACTAATCACTCAATTATGTGCTCCATTTACTGCAACTATAAATAGGATTCACTTTATATTTTAATGCTTATCTAGAATAATTTTAGATTTACAAAATGTTGTAAGGATAAGCCAGATAGTCTTCATAGATCCTACACAAAGTTTCCTCTATTATTAACTTTCTCCAGCAGTATGGTACATTTATTGCCATTGGTGCTGATGCACTATTATTAACCAAAGTCAATATTTTATGCAGACATCTATTTTTATATCCTCCAAGAGCCTCTTCAAACTGCCACTTTACATTTGGTCTTCACATAGTTCTTATGCTCCTCTGGCCTGTGACTGTTTCTTAGACTTCCCTCATTTTTGCTGACTTTGACAGCTTTGAAGCGTATCAATGGCATATTTTGTAGAATATCCCTCAGTTTGGTTTTGTCAAATATGTTTCTCCTGATTACACTGGAGTAATGGGTTTTGGGAGGAAGACCATGGTGATAAAGTGCCATTCTCATCACAGCATGCCAAGAGTTCATGCTATTCTCACACCTTATCACTCTTGATGTTAACTTTGATTACCTGGCAGAGGTAGTCTATTTCAGGTGCCTCCACTGTCAAATCATTCTGTCTCCCACCATCTGTATTGGCGCTTTGGAAGGAAGTCACTATGTACAGTCCAGTCTTAAGGAGTTAGAAGTCACGTGCCATCTCCTTGAGAGGGAGAAGTCCATACAATTTATTTGGAATTTTCATGCACAGGAAATTTGACATTTGCTTATTCACTCCAATTTATTCATCAAATCATTTCTGTATGGTCTCATTTTTAAATATTTGGAATTATAATCCATACTGTAGCGTTTGTTATTCAAGTTGTCCCAGCTTTGCCATGTGGAGGAGGAGTGTTGTTCAGTGGTTCCAATTTGAGTTTGCCATAATTCTAGTGTGGAAATTTTATAGCACTTTCTTATTTTCTGGTACAAGTTACTCCAGGTCCATCTTGATTTTTCCTTGCCTCAGTTCTAAAGTAAGATATATCTCCAAGGATCCCCAGTTCCTTTTCTTGGAGGATATTAGAAACCAAAATCAGGGGCCGGTGCTGTGGCTTAGCAGGTAAAGCTGCCACCTGCAGTGCTGGCATCCCATATGGGTGCTGGTTTGAGTCCTGGCTGCTCCACTTTCAATGCAGCTCTCTGCTATGTCCTGGGAAAGCAGTGGGAGATGGCCCAAGTGCCTGGGCCCCTGCACCCGCGTGGGAGACCTGGAATAAGCTCCTGGCTCCTGACTTCGGATCAGCGCAGCTCTGATCACTGTGGCCAGTTGGGAATGAACCAACAGATGGAAGACCTCTCTCTCTCTGCCTCTCCTTCTCTTTCCGTGTAACTCTGCCTTTCAAATTAATAAATAAATCTTAAAAAAAAATAAAGAAACCAAAATAAGAGCACTGGCTGTGTTCATTGAAATAGAGGTGTTGGGGCTGGCGCTGTGCCACAGCGGGTCAATGCCCTGGCCTGAAGCGCCAGCATCCCATACGGGCGCTGGTTCTAGTCCCGGCTACTATTCTTCCAATCCAACTCTCTGCTATGGCCTGGGATAGCAGTAGAGATGGCCCAAGTCCTTGGGCACCTGCACCCATGTGAGAGACCTGGAGGAGGCTCCTGGCTCCTGGCTTTGGATCAGTGCAGCTCCAGATGTTGCGGCCATCTGGGGAGTGAACCAGCGGATAGAGGATCTTTCTCTCTCTCTGTCTCTACCTCTCTAACTCTGTCTATGAAATAAATAAATAAATCTTAAAAAAAAGAAATAGAGGTATCATTATTTCTAAACCTTCTCAGCTGACAGATCAAGGAAATAATTGTATATGTGTGGCTACTAACCCATATATGCATATATACACATCTATAAATTCATATATCCATTTATATCTATAATAAACGTGAGTTCAAACTAATGTGTCCAACTCTAATCTAGTACCACATGATTTTCCTAGCTGTTATGTCTCTTCTATGTTTAAGCTCTCCAACAGTGAAAAACCTGGCTTGTTCCATCCATCATCAATTTGCTTAGTTATATTCCAGTACACATGTATCGTGGTTTCATAATTCTTAACCAATACCCAAGTGGGAAAAACTGTATCAACTAGAGTTTGGTGTTTATGCACATTTCCTTTCGCTTTTAGTCTTACAGTCTCCACTTATTTCCAAAGTTACTACCGTCAGCATTTTCCACCCCCATCCCCCTCTCCCTTCCATAAGGTTATCTCATACATTTTTAGACAGATTCATTTCTAACAGCACACATTTGAACCTAGAGTTCTCCTAATCTCTGAGGTGACTTAAATTTTTTTTCATTGTTTGTGCTATGAGCTTCTATCAGATTTGTCAAATGCACAGTGTTATGCATGCACTACAAGTGTATCATATAGAATAGTTTCATTACCCTAAAACATCTCTTATGTTTTATCTACTCAATCCTCCTCCTTCCCTAAACCCTTGATAGTAAACACTGATTTCTTTGTCATCTCTGTAACTTGACCTTTTCCAGAACGTAATATAAATGAAATCATACTGCATGTACCCTTTTCAACTGTTTTGTCCTACTTAGCAATATGCATTTAAAATTCATCTACATCTTTGCTTGTATGAATATTCCACTCTATGATTATACCACATATTTCTTATCTATTCCTATTTTGAAGGAAACCTTCATTACTTCAAATATTTGGTGACTATGAATAAAGCTGCTATAAACATCCATGTGCAGGAGAGCTTTCAGTTCAGTTAGATAGATACCCAAGCACCTCAGTGTTGAATCATTTGATGTAACTACTTTTCAGTTTGTAAGAAGCTTCCAGAGATTGGCTTTGTGGTACATCAGGTTGAGCCACTGCCTGCAATGCCAGCATCCCATTTGAACAAACCTCCGAAGCCTGGCTGCTCCACTTCCAAACCAACTCCCTGATAATGCACCTGGGAAAGCAGCAGAAGATAGCCCAACTACTTGAGTCCCTGCCACCCACATGGGAGACCTGAATGTAGTTCCAGGCTCCTGGCTTTAGCCTAGTGCAGCCATTGCAATCATTTGCAGAGTCAATCAGCAGATGGACGATCTCTTTCTCTCTGTCTCTGTCACTCTGCCTTTCAAATAAAAAAAAAAAATCTTAAGAAAACTGCCAAACTACCTTCCAGAAGGTATCATCCACATTACATTTTATTAAAAAGAAAGAAAAAGCCTGCTCTGGATGTTTAGCATTTTCAGATGAATTTCATAATCACAGAAATGGATTCATTAATAATAGTGGATTGAATAAGGCATATTTCAGGCCTGCCCCATGGGACATTCATCACAGAGTGCTGCCAACACATTCAATGCTAATGGGTCTACCCAAGCATTGGCTTTGGTGTTGAGGCAATTTGGCCTGCAGCCAGATGGTGCGAAATAGCTTTGTGCATTAGTACAGCAAAAAATTCTTGGGCCCCAGAACTCATAATTGGTTAGTTTCTGTGGAAACAGAACATTGTGTTCTAATGGAGAGAGAGCCTTGACGCTTCTCATTCTGCATTGCAGCAGTGAAAAGAGAAGATGACAATCTCCCCTTTTTTAACATAGGATGTGCTCTGCTGGAACTGAGTTCACTCAGAGAAGAAATTACACTTAGTATTTCTCAAGTGTGGATCTGGATTCTGAAGAATGCTAAACCTATCAGGCCTCAGAACAAGATATACCAAAGTATGATGCCTTGGCATGCTGAGTATTTTGTGCTGAGGGAGATTGCTTGGACTGGCTGCAGAAGTTTTTCCTGATGTTCACCCTGAAATTGGCCATAGAAACGAGAATTCCCCTCTCCTGAAGCAAGGCATAAAATGTATGAAGGTCACACTCTGCCCAAGTCCCTTTTCCCTTGTGGATATTCATGTGACAGGTGTCCTGCCCCGTAGCTGGAGGAGGGTGAAATGGTATACAGACACACAGGAAAGATCTGAATAAGCAAGCCTACCTAAAGTTCCCCAAAGTTTATCATCATTAGAGCACACCCTTTTTTGTCCAATCAGGTTTCTCCATACTATTACTTCTTGCATCACACTTAACATAAAAATATTTTCCCTGCGTATTTCCATTTTTGTTTCTGAAGACTCTTGTGTTACATAAAACTTCTGTTAATGTGACTGTCTCAGTTTAGTTTTCAGGACTAGCCAGGAACCCTAAGAGGACTGAAGTTCCAAGCCTGTATTTGCTTTATAAAATCCCATTCAGCATGATAACCCAGATTCGCGAATTCAGTTGTTCATTTTCCTATCCTTTGCCCATCATTTGGATCATTATGATTAAAGCTGTGCAACTGAAACTTTGGAAATCACCATGATCACCTAGAAGATCTATTGAAACATAGATTGCAGGGATCCAATTGACAGTTCCTGATTCAGTAGATCCTTGGTGGAGCCTAAAATTTTTCCTTTCTGACATGTTCTCAAGTGTTGCTGATGCAGCTGGTCCAGGGCTCACACGCTGAATAGCACTGAATTATGGGACTGCATGTCTATGTTTTCAGAGAATTTTGATATTTTAATAAAATAACTTGCCTTTATATAGTTTGAAATGTGATATTTTGAAATTTATACACAGAATGCTATTTTACCTCAATAACTTAGTAGTCAATGCTTTATGTTGACAGATAAAAAGAAAGTATCTAAATACATTGGATTTCTATTAAAGGAAAATACATAAAGAGATTGAAAAGACAGAAATTATCTCGGTCTTCATTTCTTATACAAACAACATTGTAAAATAAGCCTCTGTTATCTGTCATGAACTGTGTTTATTACAGTGAATTAGCTGCTTGTTATAGCTAAAATATTATTAAAATCCCTAGCAGTCTCCTAGTTTCTGAGAACAAAATCACTGCCCAGGTCCTAGGTTAAATTAGTCAAACAGGAAGTTGATAATATATTTCTATTCCTTTCCAATCAGGAACTCAAGTACTTGAGGCATCATTTGCTGCCTTCCCTGGCACAGCGTCAGGAAGCTGGATCAGAAGCCAGGACTCCAATATAGGATATGGGTGTCCTAAGCAGCAGCTTCCCCTTCTGTGCCACAACAGCTGCTCCAATTTTGCCTTCTAATGTTTATAAGGTGGGTGCCACAGCTGCATCTGCCCCAAAGAGCATTTTCTCCTCACAAGTCACCTTTTAATGTGGGAATTTCTTTCGCTATTAAACACCTTCAGTGGCCTTCTACTCAAATCTCTTTGGTCAGTACTGGTGCAAATGCCCAGGTATAATACCAAGAAAGACAGGAGATATTATCATACTCTATTTTTGGATATAGAATATATTATTAGGGAAAGGCTGTGAAGGGGACTTGAATTGCATACATGATTAGGCAACAAATAGTCTCTCATGGTGGTGAAAGAGAAGTATCTTATTCGATTCAGTTTATACCAACTTTCACATCTTCAATTTCCCTATACTTTCTATTTTAATAAATACTGTTTTAAACTGACAAATCATAATCTTGTACATTTATGGGGTACAATATGATATAATAATTTATGAATACAATGTAGAATGATTAAAGCAAGCTGATTAACATGTCCATCACCTTTCTTAACATTTTTGTGGTGAGACATCTGAAATTTTTCTTTGTATTTTTCCCCATACATTCTGATCATTTTTGTGGCTTTCCTCATGGACCTCAGGCCCTTGATTTCTTCCTATTACCTCTGCTTTCCCTGTGTTCTCTGATAGCCTAAAGCCCATAATCAGCCACTCTGATCATTCCATCTTCTGCACTGAAATTCTTGCTCAGTTTCAGAACCACCTGAATGTTGGCATGATTGAATTATTGGGTGCTCCACAAGCATCTAATTTGATATATTTAAGAGAATACTTACTATAATAACTAAAATGTTAATTCATTTTATTCCAGTAATAAGCCAATTATTCTCCTACTAATATTTCAGAGTGTTCTAAAATGTTTTTGTGAAAACATCAGAGGCAATATTTACATCACAAAACCCAAATATATAGAGAATATTCCATTGGGATAAATTACAATATATTAACTAAAGATCAAAATGAAAAGATAAAGTAATATTTACATATGTAATATATATTATTTACATATTTATATAATATGTAATATTATTTTTAACAATAGTTCACTATTGTTAAAAAGTTAAAATTTAAAGCTAAAGAGTAAAAATGATTCTTTCTAAAGAAAAACTTATTTCACAAATAAGCTTAGGTTTGATAAGTGCTCAGGTAGGATGGTAATATTATCCTCAAATTTTATTTTTTTTTTTAAGATTTATTTATTTATTTGAGAGGCAGACCTATAGACAGAGAGAGGTCTTCCATCTAATTTGAAGCCAGAAACCAGGAGCTTCATCTAGGTCTCCCACTGGGGTGCAGGGGCCCAAGCACTTGGGCCATCTTCCACTGCTTTCCCAGGCCATAAGCAGAGAGCTGGATCAGAAGAGGAGAAGCCCAAATGTGAACCAGCGCGCATGTGGGATATTGGTGCTGCATGCAGAGGCTTAACCAGCTATGCCACAGTGCTAGCCCCTCAAATATTATTAATATTTCATGGGCTGGCGCTGTGGCATAGTGGGCAAAGCTGCTGCCTACATTGCCAGCATCTCACCTGTGCGCTGGTTCGAGTCCCAGCTCCTGGACTTCTGAACCAGCTCCCTGCTATGGCCTGGGAAAGCAGGGAGATGGCCCCCAAGTCCTTGGGCCCTTGTACCCATGAGAGGCTGAGAGAGGCTCCTGGCTCCAGCTGGTTCTAGCTCTGGCCTTTGCTGGCATTTCGGGAGTGAACCAGAAGATGAAAGACCTCTTCTCTCTCTCTGTCTCTGCCTCTACCTCTCTGTAACTCATTCTTTCAGATAAATAAATAAATCTTTTTTAAAAAAGAATATTTCAGAAATAGTTACCTAGTACCATATCCACTTTCTATTAATGAATACAATATTGGAACTAAGCCCAATATTAATCTTTTAGGATAGGCAACTAAAACATTTAACATATACATTGTATTCTAAATGATAGAATAAGATTTTAGAAGTGCATGTTCTCCATGTTTCCGCAATTATCCCTTCTCTCTTTTTCAGCTGGAGTGTATGTACAAAATATTCTCAAGTTTATACCAAGAACACATTAGTGTTTGAATATAAATGTGCATGTTTACATTTGACTGCTATTTAATTATATTTAAATTCATATATTCAAAATTGTGCTATAAATGTGCTAAATGATCTGAAATTTTATTTAACTCACAAAGTGCACATCAGTTAGAGTGACCTCTAACTGAAATGCTAATATATTGTATTGAACACTTTTAATTACATGCTGCTCTCCCATCTGTTGCTATTTCTACTGATCTAATCAATTTCTTAAGTTGGGGGTTCAAAATAATGAATATATGATCAAGTGATGATTTTTCCTACTCTCATAAGAAGGCCTTAATAATTTAACTGCATTTAAAATTTTACATTTTCTTAAGTATCAGCATTGTTGATCTTAGTTAAAAGTAGGCAATGTTTCATTGTTTTTCATTTTTAAAAAGATTTATTCATTTATTTCAAAGGGAGAGAGAGTGAGAGCGAGAGGGAGACAGAGAGAGAGATCCGGATCTAGATATCTTCCATCCTCTGGTTACTCCCCAAATGGCCACAATGGCTAGGACTGCGCCAGGCAGAAGCTGGAAGCCTGGAACTCCATCCGGTTCTCTCACATGGATAGCAGGGGTCCAAGGACTCAGGGCATCTTCTGTTGCTGTCCTAGGCACATTAGCAGGGGGCTGGATCTGTAGTGGAGTAGCTGGGACTCAAACTGGCACTCATATGGGATGTCGGTGTCACAGGCAGTGGCTTAACCCACTGTGCCACAATGCTGACTCCACAATGTGTTTTTCTGAAAGTTGAGAGTGAGTTCAATGCACTGGGACAAGCAGCAGTATATTACAAATATGGATAAAATTCTAGTTCAATAAATAAATAATCTTTTTTGTCTCTTTAGTATTAAATATACTTAGAAAGATTTTGATAACCTTATAAACAACTGTTCTTTTGAGTGTTTTTCAGGTAATTCCTCTATACTCCAATTCATTTTCATATTATCAGTGGTAATTGTGGAGTTTAAAAGAACACTTTTAATCTCTATTGTGTTCAATAAGTTCTTACAGGGCAATTATTATGTTCAGAATATTATAAGTAATCTTTGCTCTTAAGGACTCACAATCTAGTTGGATAACACCATACCACTTTTGCAAGAGAAAACAACGCAATACAGAGGATCAAGTGCCAAAAATCAAATGTGCACATCAAGCTACATGTTCTAAAGGACCTCAGAGAGAAGAATGATAATTGGGTTTCATAAAAGAAAAGAGCTTCATATTTTGCTTTTAAATATAGTTGACTTCTCTAGTGCTTTCTGTGCAATAGGCACTGTGCACAATTCCTTACCATTTCTTATTTACAACAAACGATAGAATGTAGAAACACACAAATTGGACATGACTCTTAGAAGTCAAACGTAGAAATAAAGTAGCAAACTAGAAAACTAATCTATCTAGAGAAGTCTTGTCAAGTAATAGATCAGGGAGAGTAAAGATGAAAGAGAACTGTTTTGCAGAAAGTTTGGTGTGGCAGAAAAACACCAATGGAGTTGTCAGGGGGCTTGGAGTTCAATCTTAACATCAACTGTTCATTTACCACATAGGCAAGCTTTTTCACCTTCTGTTTCCCACTGCCTTCGTGTGTAAGATATGGTTAGTGCACTTTATGGCACTTAACGATGCTTTCAGCTCTAAAATATCATGGTTCAATTCAAAGACATTGAAGATTTTGATGGGGGAGGGGGACATGGAAAGCAATGGCCGACATATGACTGGTATTCATATGTTAGAGGGCAAGGAGTCTGGGGATAGAAAGAGCAATTGAAAGGAGCAAAGAGCCACCATAAAAAAATGGGGCTCCTGAGACAAACCGTTCCAGAGACGGCCTTGGGAAATGGGGAGTAAACCGGTTCACAGAGAAAGCAGTCAGCTACTAACCAGAGATACACAGAACACCTGCCTTGTAGATAAGCCCCTTCCCTACGCTTGCTCAAGGCTAACAAAGAAAGCTGCAAGGCACGTAGCAACCTATTCCTCTCTCCTAGAGACCCCCTCCCCTAATGTATCCCTTTGACCTAGTACTTTTCCACCGACATTACCACTTTTAGACTGCCATACAAGGCCCGCTACTGAAAATTATCCAATGAACTTACGCCAGCCTATAATATGTTAATTTTGTGGTTTTGCCCTTTAAAAGCTGTGTGAGATAGCTGCTCGGGGCTCCTCTCACTTGCTTGCTGCTTGCAGCAGTAGAGGGCCCATTTGTACAAATGAAATAAAATTACCTCCTGTTCTATTGCATCGTCTGGTCCGGAGTCTGTGTTTCTGGGGTCGTCACAAGAGGACACCGCTTTTGGGGTCCTACACAATTAGTAGAGCATTATAATATGCCATGCCTGAAGAACTGTGTTGTTGGCTTATTGTTATATATAATCATAGTGTACATTATTTAACAGCTTGTTAATGTATATTTTCATCAATAGACTTTTTATACTACATGTGATTTTAGAAACACAAAGTTGGCATCTTAGCTTGCCTCTTCAGTTTCACAGCATCATATTTCTAAACAAGTTGACCTTAATTTTAATTGTGAAATACCTTTGTTCTTTTTAATGCCCTAGCCTACTTTCAACTGATACTTCCATTTGAATTTTAAATCATTGTAACTTTATTATTTTTCCCACTTAATGTCTTTGAAGCCATCCTATATTTATAAAAAAAATCCAATTTTTCCTATTTCTTAATTTCCCTAATGCATTCTCTTTGAACTGATTTCTTTGTCTAGCTAACTTTATTCATTCTAGATAATAAATACCATCTGTTTCTTATCATTTTTATTAACAATGCTTTCTATTTAAAATTACCCATCAATCCTTCACTGTTTTATCATGATTCTGTGCAGGAAAAAACTGTTTATTTCAGCTATTCCCTAAAAGTCTGAGCAGTTTGTGAGTGTATAACCCAGTAAATACACAGAAAGTTTAGTCCCACATAAACTTTAGACTGTTTTGTTAAGTTGGTAAGTAGTATGTCTTCTATTTCTACAACAGGAGTAAGCAATTTATTTTTTCTGTACAAGACCAGATAGGAAATATTTTAGTCTTTGTGTCCCAGATGGTCCCTTTGTCAGTTACTCATCTCTGCTATCATAGCATGAATGCAGCCACAGACAATGCCAGGGTACTTAAAAAACTTCATGGAAAATTAGAATTAAAAATAAGTTTATTTTGTTGTAAAGAAATTTGAAGTTCATGCATAGTTTTTCCATAACATGCATTTTTCCGTGAACTTTTTAAGTGTGGCTGTATTCCAATAGAACTTTAAGCCTGGAAAGAAGTGGAGGATGACCTGAGTGCTTGGGCCCCTGCACCCATGTGGGAGACCCAAATGGGGCTCCTGGCTGCTGGCTTTGGCCTGGCCCAGCCCTGGCTGTTGTGGTTACGTGGTGAGTGAACCAGTGAATGGAAGGTGATCTCTTTCCCTTTCCTGTCTCTGTTCCTCTGCCTTTTGAATAAATGAGTGAATCCTTTTTTTAAAAAAACAAAGAAGACCATATTAATTGCTATTTTTATAAATTCTATTGGCTGTTCTAACTTTTTGAAGGCATAATAATCATGCAAATTGAGCCTCTGTCAACAAAAAAGGAAAGCTGTTCTTTGCTGCAATAGGTACTTGACTTGTACTAAATATCATGAACACTTAGTAAAAACCCCTGGGGGAGGAATATAAATATGCATTTTGATTGCTGCAAAATCCCAAAAACAAGAATTGTCAAAGACTTGCCAACAGTGAGTTGTGAAGCAATTGTTCTACTTCTGGCTTTGGTTTGCTTTGTTTTCTTTCTGTAACATCTTATTAGAAAAATTATGTTTTCAGGTCACTAAAAAATAAGAAAAAAAGTAAGCCACAGAGATGAGGCTCCTTTAACATTTAGCAGTCATCATTGTCATTGTTAACACAGCATTCACTGGAGGCCCACAGAGCACCAGCTCCCCGGCCCCCTTCCCACCACCTTCTCCCCTGGATGCCAGCCTCTCTGTGCATACTTAAACATCAGCCATGCCGCTCTCTTGATCTATTGTTAATTAACTTTAAGTCTAGATTCCCTCCACGTACAGCTGAAAATACAAATTGTGTGCACTTTGAACATAAAGTCATTGAACATTCCTCAAAAACAAAAACAAAAACCAAAAACTTTAATCTCAGTGCAGTCCAGAGGTCATAGTTTGTGGACCCTGACCTTCAATATCACATCTTTGACAAACTTCTATGTAGCATTATTTCCCGTTTAGAAATCAAAAATCAGAGAATTTTATTATTTTTCTATTAGGAATCTGAAATATTATTATTATCTACACTTTAGTTCTCTCATATATCACACAATATGGAACTGTTACATTATTTGAGGAATATTTATTTTAAACTTTCATAAGGTGATAATTTTACTACCTAATGATCAATATGATAAATATCACTCCCTAGTTTTTAGAGTCAACAAGAAAAAATAAATTTATTCAGGAGTTGTAAGGCTGAATTTCAAGACTAATTTTTATTGCTTTTTCCCTCTGGCCTAAAATAACAGAGAAGCGTCTGTATCCTCTGTATCATTTATATGCGTATCTCACAAGGCTGAGCGCAGTGGTGTAAACAGTAAATATGATAGGTAGAAAGTCAGAAATAGCCTGTGTGTGTGTGAGACAGGCCTGAAGACCAGCACCCACTGCAGAAGCTCCAGAAGCCCAGCATCTTGCACTTCAAAGCCCCGTCCTGATCCTGATGGCCTTCCAGGGAGTCCTGCCCCTTCTACCTGGCCTGATAAACAGCCTTCCTCTAAGGCGGGGTGACTTGGGGGGGGAGGGACTCAGAAAAGAATTTTTTGTATTTACACCCAACAAGTCCTTTGTTCAGGAGGAGAAGGAGAGGGGGAGAGAAAAGGTGGGAAGGCAAGACCCATCCCCAGGCTAAATGTGAGCTGTGCACTCTCTCCCAGGTTCTGTCTGGAGAGGTGCCCATTTGTTCTTACGGATGTCCCTACCCTAATAAACCTTGCTATTTTGCTTTCCACTGCTCTGTCTCATGCCTGAATTCTTTCTTGTGCGAAGACAAGGACCCTTTGCTTCTCCGGTAACATATGTACTAATTAGAGGTAATTTTTTAAAGCTTATCTACTTATTTATATTTATTTTAAAGGGAGAGTGGGAGGGGGGAAGAAGGGGGGAACAAGAGGGAGAGATGGGGCTGGACCAGGACAAATCCAGGAGTCTAGAACTCAATCTAGGTCTCCCATGTGGGTGGCTGGGACCTTAGTACTTGAGCCATCATCTTCTGCTTCCCAGGGTGCACATTAGCAGGAAGCTCAATCAGAAATAGTGGTAGAACTTGAGGGAGGTGCTATTACTGTACCACTGTGCAGAGGAGAGAAGGGAGACAAGTAAAAGGAATTGCCTCAAGGAGATTGCCAAAAGGTAAAGGTGAGATAAAAACCCAGCCAGACTTAAATGTGTGGTTGTCAAGTATGTAGTAGTCAAACAGTAATAAATTTCTCTACATGAAAAAAAATAGTGATGGGATTTGATCTCAGGCTTTGCAACATGGGATATGGGCATGACACGAGTGTTTTAACCCATTGTGCTATAATACCCATCCCAAGTTAGAGATCACTTTAAGGAAAATGCAAACATCCACCTTGCAAGTGCAAGTGAAAAAAGAATTTGTTATAAAGATAAGGCGGAATCCCCCTGAACTCAGCTGCAGAAAATATTACTGAGTCTCCTGGGGATTAGAAAATCATCAAAGATACATGCTCTCAATTTTTCTCTTCTTCTTTATTATCATAAGGTTTTCCATTCATGATTCTCTGTTACATCTGTTCCATTGTCCTCTCTGAAATCTGCCTATGTCTTAAAAGGGCTTTTTTTTTTTTTTTAAATAGCTTTAATTGTTTTTACCTTTTACAATGGTTTTATTAAGATGGTGATCGGCATTCCTTTGTTATTATCAGCTATGTTTGGAATCTATTACATATCTTATGAAAAGGTTTGTTGTTTCCAAATTTTGGCATGCACATGGTTTTTGGCTGGCTGTAGTACCGATTCTGGATCATACCTTACAGATCTTTCAGTTCCAGTGTTCAATATCTTCCAGCTACGATGACTGCTCCTTGAGTTAGAATCAGGACAGCTGCGCTGATTGCCTGCTGCCTGGCAATGAGTCAGTTCTTCCTCTCTGAATAAGAGTGATGGTCAGAAAGGGTCAGGTCAGATGACCTAACAGCAAAATTTAAGCCACTGGAAACTGAAATTTTCTAAGTAGGAGCTGCGGAAAATAGAAGAAAATAGGATGAGATGCCTGCTACAGCTGTAGAAGCAGGATTTTCACAATTGGGGGAGTTGTTCTGTTTGAAATTACTACCAAGAATTACTGCAAAATTGTGGTTTAGAAGAAGAAAGACTCTTGACATTAGTCAAGAGCCAGGAGGCCATTGTGCTGGGTGGAGAGCCACATGACTCTTAAATTTTCCCAGGATGATCACAGACCTAGAGCATGAGAGGAAGCTGTGATTCTGGATCAAAGTCATTAAGTGAGAAGATGCCAAAGTGCTTAGCAGGTGTCAACAAGAAGCAGGATTTGTTCTGAGAAGATGGAATAACAATGGTGGGGAAGTGACACTGAGAAGAGACATTTCAGAGCTTTAAGATCAAGAGGTGCCTCAGAAGAGATCTGATGATGGCCAAACAATGCTTTGGCCATAAAAAAGTGGTTTCAGTGTTGTGTGACTCCTTTCTTTTTCTTGTTGCTGTGCCTTTGCACAAGCTGTTTTATTTCCTACAAATGCTTTCTCAACTCGTCTTCAAGCTGTAGGGAGATCACTAGCCTCCTCTAAAAACTTTCAGACTTACTCACACTTTCCATATTCCTAAACTGCACTGTTCACAGAGTAGGGCAGCATTTACACGAATCTTTAACTTCATACATAATCACATGTATACATTTGAGAGTAGATGGCGACCTTGTGGATAAAGAGTATTTTATTCAATTTTTTAATGTAATAATTTTGTAAGCACATTTGGGCACTCAGGAATAATTACCAAATCCTCATAAATTTAAATGGAGTGGTCTAATTTTCATCTGGGTAAAACAGAGAGTAACCAGACTCTGTAGGAAAACATTTATTGCTATCAGTGGCTTTGACAGTGGTAAAGGCAACTTCCAGGTCTGGAATGGAATTCAGAAGGTACGAATTTCACGTGACCAGTAGAAACTTTTATATATATATATATATATATACACACATTTTTTTTTTTTTGACAGGCAGAGTGGACAGTGAGAGAGAGAGACAGAGAGAAAGGTCTTCCTTTTGCCGTTGGTTCACCCTCCAATGGCTGCTGCAGCCGGCACACCACGCTGATCCAAAGCCAGGAGCCAGGTACTTCTCCTGGTCTCCCATGGGGTGCAGGGCCCAAGCACTTGGGCCATCCTCCACTGCACTCCCGGGCCATAGCAGAGAACTGGACAAGAAGAGGAGCAACCGGGACAGAATCCGGCACCCCAACCGGGATTAGAACCCGGTGTACCGGCGCCACAAGGCGGAGGATTAGCCTATTGAGCCACGGCGCCGGCAGAAACTTATATTCTTAAAAGATGCCCAAGAGATATTCTGAGGGGTGACAGAAGGAGGGTGGCTGAGGGTGGGTTCCAGGGAGAAAGAATCAAGGCCTTAGCACAGCAAGTGACCAAAAAAGGCTCAGGTGGAATGATAGTGTGGCACTTTGGAACCTGAGGTCAGAGAAGAGGGGACCTTGAGTAAACACCACTGATATTGCTGCTTTTCGGGACTTTCATGATGGGATCTGGGCTACTACAGTAAGGTGACATACCCCAGGTAAAGATGGTATTGGCGTTTGACCCACACCTTTTGGATCCCTTTGTCCATTCCTGTGCATCCCTCTCCTGTGTGTTTTCACTTCCGTCAGCTAGCACCTGTGGTTCTTTCTAAGGAAGCATCTTGTGGTCTCTTGGAATGACTTTACACAAGTGAGAAATGCCTGGTACTTTACAGTTTCCAGGGTATTCAGTGGCGTGACGAATGCAAGGATACTTCAAAAGGGTTGCAGAACAATGGAATTGAAGGATAACTTCATTTTGATTTAAAAATGTTCTAAAATCCATGTATAGTGTTTTCATAATCTGTTTTTTTGCCTCTGAACATTTTAAATACCCCTCATACTGAGGTGCAACACACACCAGAGCCCTCCCATGCAGTAACACTGCACCTGGCAGGGCACCTTGCTCAGCTTCCTCCTGTTCCCTGTTATGCTTTCTCTTCTCTTACATTTTTCTCCTAGGAGCTCTTTCTTAATAAACTAGTTGAACTCTAACCCTTACTCAAGGTATTGCTTTCTGAATTAATGTGATTTAAGGCACCCATTCAGAAAAAAAAAATTAGGCTATTATGGTAGCTAGAGAGATTAGTTAGGGAAAATGGACAGCCAGCAACAATTCCAATTTGAACATAAAAGGACATCAGAGATTGTAGAGAATGTATGTGAATTAAAGACATACCCAAAATGAGTGGTGATTCACAGGAATAAAATAATGTGCAATTGTGTTTGGAAGCACAATGTGTTTCCAAAATAGTTATTAAAAAGATGTTTAAATTAGAAACTGTTTTCAAATTTTGGCTACAATTATAGCAATTGAGAAAAGACAAATTGACTGAAGTTGACAGAAGGTTGAAGCTTTCCTAATGCTGAGTTAACAGAGCATTTTGAATATAGATACAAATCTCAGAACCAGAGTAAGGTAAGCAGTGGAGTGCTAGACTTCAAATCCTAAACTGATATCTTACTTTTATGTGTCTTCTCTTTCATCAGAGGACAATGCTCAGTTTCCCTTATTCTTGATATATTCTCTCACTGATTTCATAAACCACCATCCTAATAAATCTCCATCACTCTGTTTTTAATGAATTCTTCTACCTTTCCCTTTCCTTTAAATACTTGTGGTCCCCAGATCTCATGGTTTGCTTCTCTTTCTCTCCATGATCCTTTTTTGGGGGCATTGAAATCAATATTTATAATTTCTTTTCTCCTTTTACAGCTACTAACTTCTAAGTCTTTATTTCTAGATAAAACCCTTTTTCAAAATACCAGAAATATATAGATTTTTAAAACTTGTTAGAAACCAGAATCCCTTAATCAATACATTCAATACTAAGCTATTTTTTTATTATTATGTTTCTACTCTTCTTTGGTTCTACACCATATTTATTGAACTCACTATTGTCTCTTGTCTGTCAGGTCGTAACTCTCAGAGCAGTTCTACACCTTTCCATCTCTCTCAGTTTGACAGAGCTCCTTGTCAATTTCCCCTCCTTTAACAAGTGTCAAACCCTCTTCTGGTCTTCAGTTATTACCATAACCTAAGTCAGCAACCACATATCACTTAGAGCTGAGCTATTCAATAGTAGCATAATGTGAGCCGCATTTATGATTTTAAAATTTTTAGGAAGGAAACATGTGAAGTAACGTTTACTATATTTTATTTAAATAAATATTGCCCAACTATTATATATTCAAAATATAGTAAGTATCTAACATTATTAATATATTTTACATTCTTGATTTTTTGAATAGTTCCAAACATACATATTGCACTGACAATAATGTCAATTCTGACTAGCACATTTCAAGTTCTCAGTAGCCACAGACGGTTGGTGGCTTTAGCATGTATCTAAACTATTGGCATAGTTTCTCTCCCTCCAGGCCCATGCTCCACTGCACTGGAATGAAATTTTTAACATTGAAATGTGATCTTGGTACTTCTCTATTTCATGTATTTATCCATGGTTTATAGGATAAAATCAAATTTCTGTTCTTATAGCTCCCTGTCTCTTCTTTCTCATCTCTTTTATTGTCTGTACATTGAATGTTCTGTGCATCATGTCTCTGGGTACATATTTCAATATGCTTGCTGTTCCCTATCTTTGGGAGGTTTTTATTCTTCCTTCCCTTTGTTTTTCTAAAGAACTTCCTAACTAACTCATTTAATAAAACATGCTCTGTGAAGCCGTTCATGACCTCTGTATATACCCTCATGACAAACAATCCTTTGCTCTATTCCACTGCAGTGCTTTGATCACTCTTCAAAAGTGCTACTTAGAAAAATACACAAAAACATTTTTCAAATTTGTCTCTTGATTAGGCTTTGAAACCTTTGAGGGCTGAGATACTGCCTTATTTATCATTGTACTCCCAAGGTACATAGTATGAATTCAATAAAAACTCACTGGGTAAAAAGAAGAAAAAAATTAAGCAAACTTGCATTAAGGAATACCTCACCAACTATGGAATCACAGGATTCACAAATAGCCTGATATACAGATGGTCTCTGACTTAATGGTAGTTCAACTTAACGAGTCTTTTACTTTATGATGGTATAAATGCAATATGCATTCAGTAGAAACTGTACTTGGAATTCTAAAAAAAGTTTTATTTGAAAGACTGAAAGAGTTATAGAGAGAGTGAGCAAGAGAGAGTGAGCGAAAGAAAGAGAGAGAGAGAGAGAATTTTTCATCCACTGGTTCACTCCCCAGATGGCCACAATACCCAAAGCTGTGCCTGGCTCAAGCCAGGTGCCAGGACCTCCATATGGGTCTCCCATGTAGGTACAGGGGCCACGCACTGGGGCAATCTTTTGCTGTTTTCCCAGGCCATTAGCAGGGAGGTTCATCCTAACTAGAGCAGCTGGGACACAAACCTGTGCCCATATGAGACGCTGGTGTCACAGGCGGCAGCTTTACTCACTATACCACAACACCAGGCCCTGTATCTTGAACTTTGATTTTTTTTCCCCCAGGCTGTCCATATGCAGTATGATACTCCATCATAATGCTGGGCAGTGGCTGTGAGCTGCAACCACAAGGGTGAACTTATGCTCTACACTGTGCTGTGCTGTGCTGTGCAGCTACAATGCGTGAGAGGTGAGGTTATTAATGCATTTTCAACTTCTGACATTTTCAACTTATGATGGGTTTTTAAGAATGTGACCCGATTATTAATTGAAGGAACACCTGTATACCAGCCTCTCAGTTGTGTATTGTACAGAATTTCCATATTTTAGGGCACAATTCACATCATATGTTTAAATGAGACAGGAGATATGGTAGACTCACAGTTTCTGCCCTATAGCAGCAGATAAAACTTGCTTCTATATGAGCTTTCATCTACACAGGGTGCTAGACACACTGCTAAGAGCACACACACAGAGTTGTCAGCCAACATGCACACGGACATACAGGTACAGTCTCTCCAGACCCCTGCTCTGGACATTCCCTGACATGCCTTCTTTTGCCTGCGAGCAGTTTTTGAAGACCTAATACATACTACTATCAGTTTCAGAAGCTGACATCTTAACTGTGGTGAGTACAGAGAATAAGTGTCACTTTTGACATATATAGCTCATCTTTCCAGGGATGTGTGAGTAGGCAAAAGTGCATTGTGGAGTGTGATAGTCACCCAGCCAGCTCTGCACATTTAAAAAAATTATAAAAATTCTCTATACAAACAAGTGTGCTTTGATTACAGATAGAGTTTTCAAGATGCTTCTGGGCATGATTCATATTGTCTTCACATAAACTCTATTGACATTGTGTAACACACAGCCACAAAAGTTTTGTGTCAAACAAAAATAAACATTGGCATATCTCATGAGTCTTCAAGGATAAGCTGATCTGGACTGGACTCAACTGATCTTGACTGACCCTATCCATCTGTCTGTGATAAGCTTTGGCTGAGCTAGATGGCTCTGCTGATCTTGGTTGTCATCACCCACATTTTTAGAGATTGACTGGCTGTTGGCTAATCTCAGGATAGACTTGGCTGAGAAGACTGGGGCAACTCAGTGTTGCTCCATTTGTCTCACCCTGCAAGCCAGCTGTCTCAGGCAAGACTTTCGCTTGGTGATGATAGAGGACAAATGCAACAAGCTGCCTTTCTTTTTTTTTTTAACTTTTATTTAATGAATATAAATTTCCAAAGTACGACTTATGGATTACAATGGCTCCCCCCACCCATAACGTGCCTCCCACCCACAACCCTCCCCTTTCCCACTCCCTCTCCCCTTCCAATCACATCAAGATTCATTTTCGATTCTCTTTATATACAGAAGATCAGTTTAGTATACATTAAGTAAAGATTTCAACAGTTCGCTCCCACACAGAAACATAAAGTGAAAAATAATAGATGATTTTTTAAATGATGATGAAATCAGATCAGACCTATTGTCATGCTTAATCCCAGTGAGAGTCAAGTTGGGAGTTGATAATTTCTTTTTTTTTTTTTTTTTTTTTTTTACAGCAGATCAGTTTAGTATATATTAAGTAAAGATTTCAACAGTTTGCACCCCCCATAGAAACACAAAGTGAAATATACTGTTTGAGTACTCGTTATAGCATTAAGTCTCAATGTACAGCACATTAAGGACAGAGATCCTACATGAGGAGTAAGTGCACAGTGACTCCTGTTGTTGACTTTACAAATTGACACTCACAAGCTGCCTTTCGAATCCCTCAATACATCGTATTCACAAAGATTCCTTCAATCAAAGCAAACAGCATGACCAAACCCAAAGTCAGAGTTGGGAAGTACAACAGAGAATGGATATAAGAAGAGTAAATAAATAGGATCATAAATGCACTAATTCCAACACACAGGACAGGGTCAACGCACATAACTGGGTCAGTGTGGCCAGGAGATGACAGCTTATCTAAAGGGCACCTTATTGGCTCTTTATTTTTAATGGAATATGTATTTTTGAAAGTTTAAGGCTGATAAAGTTTTGGTGTTTGAAAAGTTAATATGATTCTGTCTTGAATATTGTAAGTAAAGCCTAGGCAGAGTGAATGGTCTTTTAAACTTTGGTAGAAAAATGAGGTTCATGCCTGGGAAAAAATTGGAGAAGCCATGGGAGACACAAGTTAACATAGCCTTACTTTTGAGTTTATATAACAGCCCCAATTGTGAGGTCAGTAGTGGGATATCCCACTCAATCCCTGATGCCCACATTGATATTTTTTAGCCTTATTCCAGTATGCTCTGGAATCTTCCTTCTTTCTGCTCTTAAAAATTCTGGCCATTCTGAGATGATGTTTACATTTCCTAAATTTTGATGTATCAATGAAATTTCCATCTGCTGAACAAAAGCATAACCTAAATAATATTTCTATAGGCCGGCGCCGCGGCTCACTAGGCTAATCCTCCGCCTAGCGGCGCCGGCACACCGGGTTCTAGTCCCGGTCGGGGCGCCGGATTCTGTCCCGGTTGCCCCTCTTCCAGGCCAGCCCTCTGCTGTGGCCAGGGAGTGCAGTGGAGGATGGCCCAGGTGCTTGGGCCCTGCACCCCATGGGAGACCAGGAAAAGCACCTGGCTCCTGGCTCCTGCCATGGGATCAGCGCGGTGCGCCGGCCGCAGCGCGCCGGCCGCGGCAGCCATTGGAGGGTGAACCAACGGCAAAGGAAGACCTTTCTCTCTGTCTCTCTCTCTCACTGTCCACTCTGCCTGTCAAAAAAATAAAAAAAAATAATATTTCTATAATTTTTAGAGTAACATATCTTGAGAAAACACATCCAGACTCTGTAGTAATTTATCCTGCACTTGATTTGCATGTCTTGCTTTGTATTAGTGTACATTGCGTGACTGAACATTGAGCTAAAGTTTACAGATAGGATTCTAACTGGAAAGGGGAAAGCAAACGACTTTGTTTTGTTTTTCTCTCCTCATGGTTATCAGCAGGCAGACAATCTTGCGGTCTCATTGACTGCTATTTTGGTGGAGATGCTAATGATCTAAATCTAACAGATGCTTGGAAGTACAGCACAATTTAAAATATGCAACCAGCAGAAATAAAAATATGGACTGTTTGACACACACATAGAGAACTCTTCCTATAATTAGAGATAATTACCAATGTTAGGAGATCAAAAGCATCTTTTTTGGTCCACGAACAGCTAAATATAAACTGCAAGCAGACAACAGCAGGTACACTAAATTTACAAGAGAGAGAATTTCTGGTGAGAAGAGGCTAAACCATTTTTATAGCTTTATAGCCTTAGCATTTCATGCACACTTTTCAAACTATACCTTAAATAAGTTGTTGCACATAGTTTCCAGCATCATAATTTATTTTTCTTTAGTAGTCATTCATTCCCTGCGTTCAACAAAAGAGAGGAATCATGGCATAAAAATGACATCAAATCTTTCTCTGTAAAGATGTTCCTGTTGAATTCCTTTACACGAGATTCTAAGTTTTTAAAACAAAATGTAAATTTCAGAATTACAGTTGAAAAATAAAAACATTCAGAAATTAGATTAAAAAGAGTGGAAATCACAAATAGGGGTATAGTATAACCCCTCTTCTCCTTCCTGTTTAGGCCCAATCCTACTTTAACTAGCTTATTTAATTTTTATAGGTTTTTTAACTTTTCTAAATCCATTTCTCAATATCTAGCACATAGAACTCATACATTCTTTATAGCAACAAAAAATCTAATAGGTTCGGCTTTAGGTATAATGGGAACTACCCACAAATGGAAATCTTTGCCCACTAAATGTATAGTTTTGTTTTCCCTATTCATAGACTACAGCATTCTTATTTATTTACTTATTCTGTACCCATAACAAGGCAGATGGGATTATTCTTAGAACAGTCAGGCTTACTCCTGAAGTTGTTCCTCAAAGTACATGATCTGCATGGAAAGAAACTTATGCCTGACAGAAAACTGGAGTAGTCAATAAAAGGAGACATTGGTATTAAGTATGCAATCTGCATATCTTACAAATAATTTTTTTTGTAATGAGACTATGTGGAGCTTTGTGGAGTAAACACATACATGTTCTTTCTAAATATAATTTATAGCCTTCTGATTTCCTAAAGGAAAATTATTAAACTTCCTGGGGTATATTCCAGGTCCATTTCCAGCATTACCCCAGCATCTATTCTGAAATATATCCTTAGTGATTCTCTCCACACATCCTCTGGTGATGCTGGATGATCTACTGCCCATTGAGTCTACTCTTTAGATTTCCACTTCCAGGAATATTTCATTGACTCTGCTGGGAATGTCCTTTTCTTCCTTCTATTTTTTTCTCCTCTCCTTTTCTCATTCACTCTTTCTCTCTTTCCCTTTCACTACCCCAAACCTCTTATCTATTTAGAGATTTCTTAAAGGGCCAAGTCAGATGTAAACTATTTGGGTTAACCCTATCCCTATAGTCATATTTAAGGGTAACCTTATCTCTCTATATAGCAGATGGAAGCTCTCTCTCCTTGTCCCTCCTTCTCTAATTCTGACTTTTGAAGAAAATAAACAAATCTTAAAATGTAGCCTACCCTTGGCGGCGCCATGGCTCAATAGGCTAATCCTCCATCTAGCGGCGCTGGCACACCAGGTTCTAGTCCCGGTCTGGGTGCCAGATTCTTTCCCGGTTGCCCCTCTTCCAGGTCAGCTCTCTGCTATGGCCAGGGAGTGCAGTGGAGGATGGCCCAGGTGCTTGGGCCCTGCACCCCATGGGAGACCAGGAGAAGCACCTGGCTCCTGCCTTCAGATCAGCGTGGTGCGCAGGCCGCAGCGCGCCAGCCGTGGCGGCCATTGGAGGGTGAACGAACGGCAAAGGAAGACCTTTCTCTCTGTCTCTCTCTCTCTCACTATCCATTCTGCCTGTCAAAAAAAATATATATATATAGCCTACCCTATAGATTTTGAATGTGCCTCACCACCCCACAATTACATAAGCCAATTCTTTGCAATACATTCCTTGATATATGTCTTCCATGGCTCTTTTATTTGGATGAATTCTGACTGAACCATGCATCTTTGTGACCCAAAGTTAAAGCTCATTCCAATAAAGGAGTTTATTTTCCATCACAGGAAGGATGTAATAAAACATGTCAAAGCCTTTTTATAGGAAGCCAATGAAGTAGTATTATAATTTTCCCCTGATTTGATAAAAACAGAATGGCATTTAGATATTTTCTTACTGTTTTTACATATTTCAATCCATTATGCAATTCTCATTTCTCTTCTTTGAATATTGTCATAGTTAATGATTATAAATCAAAAGTTATTTACTTCTTAAAATCATACATATTGCCTCTAACTCTGTGACATTCAAAAGATATATTACCTTTCTTTAGTGACAAAGGTTACTTCCTAATTTATTAGTACTGCCTAACATTTGGTTGGGGTAAAAAGTCAAACTTAATCAACAGGACACAAATAAATGTTGATTTCAGGTTTGTGCAATCCTTTGGATATATCAGTATTGTATTTTCTTTTATGTGAAATGCAATACCGTCCTTTCGACTTTCCTTATCAAATAACCTTCCTTTATCATCGAGGGCAAAGACTTGAAATATTGTTCTTTCAGGCCTTCTGCTTTGCAAATAAGTTCCCCTCATCCTCTGACCCGCCACAGAATTCAATATTCACAGTCTTCACTGTGCATTGCTCCATCCTGTCAGAACCCAGAACATTTCATTGCAGGGATAGCAAGCCATGGTATTCGAACAAAGATCTATTTGACAACTGCAATGACAGATTCTGAACAGAAAAAGCTACTATTTATTTTTAATGGAATAAATAAATTTAAATCTATAGTTGTATTTTAAAAGAGGTATATCCAATGGATTTAAAATTAGTATTACCCTTCTTAATCTGATATGAAACATTATTGTACTAGCTGTCAGATTTACTAGGATCTCAAACTTGAGTTTTAAAATCATTATCTGCACAATTGGCCAATTACTTAATGTCCCTGAGTCACCATCTCATATGCATAAATCAGCTGGGTCTGGGCCAGGCCAAACCATGACCCAGGAGCTTGTTACAGTTCACCCATGTAGGTGCAGGGTCCCCAGCACTTGGTCCACCCTCTGCTGCTTTCCAAGCAGGGAGTTGGATCAGAAGTGGAACAGCCAGGACTCCAATAGGTGCCCATATGGGGTGCTGATGCTGGAGGCCATGGCTTTAACCTGCTGTGCCACAGTATTGGCCTCTCTCCTTTTCTTAACAGAGCCTCCCCACATTAAAACTATTTGACAAATACTCTCATTGGTGACTTTCATCTTGCATATTTTCCTCTTGTACCACTAAAAGTGGTAGAATTTCTATTTACATACTCAATTATCTATTCAACATACAGAAACATGCATGTGCACATATACCTAGAATATTTAATAAATGACATTTATATAGAGAAAAAAATGATGGAATAATCCAATCTCCTTGAAGGCTTTATTGTGATTGATGTTATTCCTTGGCTAAGTTTCATACTTCTTATAATAGTGATAGTCTTCTCAAAGTCACTTATTCTCTGACCAGGAATATTGAACCACACTTACTTTTACTTCTGTAAGACATCACATTTTTGACCATAGCTTTATTTATTATTACTCTCTGACTGGTTTCTCACTTTTATTATCTAAGATGGAAGAACAAAACAGGAAGCAGAGAATACTTGAGAAAACATTTCTGAGGACCAGTGTTTGGCACAGAAGTTCAAACATCGTTTGGGACATCCACATACTATCAGAAAGCCTGGTTTGAGTCCTAGTTCCACTCCCCTTCCAGCTACCTGCTAACACACACCCTGGGAGGCAGTAGGTGATGGCTTAAGTATTTAGTTATCTACCACCCATGTGGGAGACCTGGATTGAGTTCCCTACTCCTGGCTTCAGCCTGGCCTAGCTTGGCCCATTGTAAGCATTTGGAAAATAAATCAGTGGATGGGAGACTTTCTCTCTCTCTCTCTCTCTCTCTCTTTCAAAGAAATAAACAAAAAATGAAAAATTTTAAGAAGGAATATTTTAAAATCATAATAGTTTAGAAAAGACATGATTGCTCAATTTTATTATTTTCTTACATGTCACCTTAGAAATGGCCAATAAAATATAAATATTTTGTCATGATGTTTGGTTTATGCTACCAAGAAATATATTTGGTTTTCTAAAATACATGATAAAGCTGAAGGAAATTCAACTTAGATTATGGAATTGACATACTAGTGCAAACCCTTAGATAACATTACTAGTGAAAGCCACTCATTTCCCCCTACCCATTTGGACACTTTTGAGTACTTCCTCAAGCAATGCAGTTCTTAAGTATTTATAGAGTGCCACACATGAAGACATAATTTTGGACTTTTCTGTTCTAGGTCTATGGGAAGCAAAATTGCCGGGTGTGATGTTGAAAATGGAATTTATTTTTTTTTGTCTGATCACCCAACTATTTTCTTAAACTCTTCAGTTAGTGACTGATAATGATTTCTGAAAGATGCTTGGGGAATTTTCAGGATGTGTAGTATGGCAGCAGTAGGCATTTCCCACAAGGACTAAATCAAATCCCACATCAAAGGAATAGGGGTCATGTTCAATTTGTGATGTTACTACATCAACAAGAATGGAAGCAGTGGCATTTCTGTTCTATCATGAAGTAGACATTAAAGAACTTCAGTAAGTATTAACCAGATTTAGAGAAGAATTCATTAATGTGGTATCAGAGTTGAAGTCATTTTAAAATCCCTTTAAGAATATGACCTGAATATTAGAAGTATTAATAAAGGAAAACTTCTACAAAGTTACAAAAAGTTATAAAAGCCTTAGTATGATGTAAATTACCCCTATTAATTATTTTTTAAAATTTCATACAAGGTGAACAGATTTTATGTATTTCATATATACAGATTTAAGAGCATAATGATACTTTCCACCCTACTCTCCTCCCACCCATGCTCCCTACCTCTCTCTTCCTCCTTTTATTTTCTTTTAATATTTACAATTATCTACTTTAAGTTTATTTTATAATCACAAACTTAACCTCCACCAAAGAAAGAATTCAACTAGTAGTAAGCAGAAAAAACAACTGTTCCTTAAGAGTATGGACAAGGTTTATAAACAATAATCAAGTCTCAAAATGTCAGTTTCATTCATATACATTGTATTTTTTGAGCTCTGTATATTAATTACCACAATTCAGGGAAAACATAATATTCGTCTTTTTGGGACTGGCTTATTTCACTAAGCTTAATGGTTTCTAGTTGCATCCATTTTGTTGCAAAAGGCAGGGTTTCATTATTTTTTATGGCTGAGTAGTATTCCATAGGGTACCCAATCATTGGTTGCTGGACATCTGGGTTGATTCCACATCTTAGCTATTGTGAATTGAACTGCAATGAACACAGAGGTACAGAAAACTCTTTCATATGCTGATTCATTTTGTTTGGATAAATTCCCAAGAGTGGGTTGGCTGGATCATATGATAAATCTATATATTCAGATTTCTGGGAAATCTCTATATTGTCTTCCATAATGATTTCATTAGTTTACATTCCTGCCAACACAGTATTAGGGTAATGTTTTCCCCTAAATCTATGCCAGCATTTATTGTTTGTTGTTTTCTGTATGAAAGCCATTCTAATTTGGGTGAGGTGAAACCTCATTGTGGTTTTGATTCATATTTCCATGATGGCTAGTGATCCTGAGCATTTTTTCATGTGTCTGTTGGCCATTTGAATTCCATCTTTTGAAAAATTACTATTCATGTTCTTTGCTCATTTCCTGAATGAATTGTTTGTTTCATTGCTGTTGAGTTTCTTGAATGCTTTACAGATTCTGTATATCAATCCTTTATCAGTTGCATAGTTTCCAAATATTTTCTCCCCATTCTGGTGGTTGCCTCTTCACTTTATTGAAGTGCAGAAACCTCTTAGCTTGACATAATCCCATTTGTCTATTTTGGCTTTGATTGTGCTTCTGGGGTCTGTTCCCAAGAAGTCTTTGCATATGCCAATGTCTTGCAGAGTTTCACCAATGTTTTCCTCTACTAATTTGATGTTCTCTGGTCATAGATTTAGGTCCTTGAATCACTGTAAGTTGATTTTTATGTACAGTGTAAGGAGGGATCTTGTTTCATACTTCTGCATGGGGAGATGTAATTTTCCTGTACCATTTGTTGAAGAGACTGTCCTTTATTTGGGACTGATTTCAGCTTGTTTGTCAAAGATTATTTGGCTGTAGATGCGTGGATTAATATCTCTGGTTTCTATTCTGTTCCACTGATCTACATGTCTGTTTTTGTGCCAGTACTAGACTGTTTTGATTATAAGTGCTCTATAGTATGTCTTGAAATCTGGTATTGTCATTTCTCTGGCTTTGTTTTTGTTGTTTAAGATTGCTTTATTTGGGATCTCTTGTGTTTCCTCATGAAATTTTTTTTTTTTTTTTTTTTTTTTCAGGCAGAGTGGACAGTGAGAGAGAGAGAGAGACAGAGAGACAGGTCTTCCTTTGCCATTGGTTCACCCTCCAATGGCCGCCACGGCTGGCACGCTGCGGCCGGCGCACCATGCTGATCCGAAGGCAGGAGCCAGGAGCTTCTCCTGGTCTCCCATGGGGTGCAGGGCCCAAGCACTTGGGCCATCCTCCACTGCACTCCCTGGCCACAGCAGAGAGCTGGCCTGGAAGAGGAGCAACCAGGACTAGAGCTTGGAGCCCATATGGGATGCTGGTGCCGCAGGCAGAGGATTAACCAAGTGAGCCATGGCGCCAGCCACTTGGGCCATCTTCTACTGCTTTCCCAGGCCACAGCAGAGGAGCAGCCAGGACTAAAACTGGAGCACATATGGGCTGCGGGCACCACAGGTGAAGGATTAACATACTGCGCCATGGCGAGGGCCCCCGCAATTGTTTTAAATAGTTTGAGAAGAATTGGAATTCGTTTTTCTTTAAAAGTCTGGTAGAATTCAGCAGTGAAGCCATCTGGTCCTGGGCTTTAATTTGTTGGGAGGGCCTTTATTACTGATTAAATCTCCATCTTGATTATTGGTCTGTTTAGGGTCTCTATGTCTTCATGGCTCAATTTTGGTAGATTGTGTCCAGAAATCCTATTTCTTCTAGATTTTCTGATTTGTCAGCTTGTTGTAGTAATTTCTGATGATTCCTTTTATTACTGTAGTATCTACTGTAATATCTCCTTTTTCATTCCTGATTTTATTAATATGGGTCCTCTCTCTGTTTCTTATTGTGGTTATCTGGTCCAAAGGAATATCAGTGTTTTTATTTTTTCAAAAAAACACCAACTCTTCGTTTCACATTTCACTTATGTTTTCTATATTTTTGTTTTAATTTTGTTTATTAATTTTCCAATTTTATTATTTCTTTACTCCTACTAATTTTGGGTTTGATTTGTCCTTTTTTTTCTTGGTCCTTGAGATGCATTCTTAGATTGTTTATTTGATGCCTTTCCAATTATTTGATGTAGGCACTGATTGCTATAAACTTTTCTCAATACTGCTTTTGCTGTATCACATAACTTTTGATGCGCTGTCATCCCCATTTGCTTCCAGGAATTTTTTGGTTTCCCTTTTTTTTCTTCTAAGGCCCACTGTTCATTGAAGAGCATGTTGTTCAGTTTCCATGCGTTTGCATGTTTTCTAGACTTTCTTTTGTCTGGTTGATCTGTCCATTGAGGAAAGTGGGGTAAAGTCCCCCATTATTATTGCATTGGAGTCTGTGTCTCGCTTTAGATCCATTAACATTTCTTTTAAATAGCCAGGTGCACTGGCATTGGGTGCATATAAATTTACAATAGTCATATCTTTCTGTTGAAATAGAGAAGAATGCATTTCATGCAGAACCAAAGTTAAAGTCATTTTAAAATTCCTTTAAGCATATAATCTGAATATTAGAAGTATTAACAGAGGAAAAATTTTCCAGAGTTAAGTTATATTAAAAGCCTTATTATCATGTAAATTACCCATAATTTTGTTTCTTAAAATAAACACATTTAATTAACTTTTACCCACAATGTCCTCAAGTCAGAGTTTCATAGCTTTTCCCTGTACAACATATCCTTGTTAATTGCTTCAATTTTTCTTCATTCTTCACTTTAAAAAGGTTAACTTTTTCTTAGCATCCATGCATATTTTTTTGGAAAGATTTATTTATTTATTTGAAAGTCAGAGTTACACAGAGAGAGAAGGAGAGGCAGAGAGATAAAGAGGTCTTCCATCTGTTGGTTCACTTCTCAAATGGCCACAACAGCCGGAGTTGGGCCAATTGGAACCCAGGAGTTTATTCCTGGTCTCCCACATGGGTGCAGGGGCCCAAGAACTTGGACCATCTTCTACTGCTTTCCCAGGCCATAGCAGAGAGCTGGATAAGAAGTGCAGCAGCTGGGACTCGAACTGGCACCCATATGGGATGCCAGCATTGCAGGTGTCAGCTTTACCTGCTATGCCACAGTGCTGATCCCTAAGTATTCATGCAGCATTAGCAATTTAATAAGGACAAAATTATTATTAGTATCTAAAAGTATACAGGTCATATATACTAGAATTGATTGATAGTTTCATACAATTTGAGCAACATGAGTGAATGTTTTCACTTGACTGTTCCCATAATCTAAGTAATTGTTCTTTATAATGCTACTTATCTATTGCCTTTATACATGAGATCAAAATTATCTTTAAGTAGTGTACAAATCTTTATCTTAAGTACAACCCTTTAAAAATATTACAAATCTACCTTAACTAGTACAAATCTTTAAGTAGTTTACAAAGAATGCAAAGATCTTGAACAATGTTTTGTTTAAAGATTTATATTTTTATTTATATGAAAGGAAGAGTCACAAATAGGCAGAGGAAAAGAGAGA
>NC_091453.1:14715073-14803783 GCF_964237555.1 Oryctolagus cuniculus
TGTGTATTTCCCTCTCTGACATTCTGCCTTTCAAATATTTTTAAAAATCATATCATATAACATATATACATACATACTTTATATATATATATATGTGAATTTTTAACATTAATAAAACTGAAAAAGAGAAGCATGGTAGGGAGGAAGAAATAGCTCAGGTCCCTAGGCAGGTATGTTTTCTCTTGCTTGCCCTTTCACTGGTCTCTATTTTTGGTAAAACAAACTCCTGATTTGGTCAAGGCATCATAGGAAGCTGTTGTTACATGATGTTGAACCCAGTCCTAAAATAAGATACTGTCTCCCTTCCCAGAGTAACTGCAATTGCCTGTTATTTTTACACTCTTCCAAATAATTATGAACTTGTTCATTTTAGAGAATGTTTTTACATAAGGAATTCATTAATTTCTTCAAATGCATGTTGAATTTTGAAGATCCTACAATACCTCAGCACAAATTAATATACTTACATGTTATTTTTCATGTGTAATTTAAAAGGGAAAATATTTCAAGCAATTAAATCTTGATTTGAAATATGATAAGTTTTTTCAGTATTTTTAAATTCAAAATTAAATCCTAAAATAGTTGAGAGCCTAGGAAACACTTTTTAAGACCATAATCTTTGAGGGGTAAAAATCTAGTACTGACTAAGGACTGAGGAAAAATAATACATATGACTTTAGAACATTCTTATAACAAGGATTTCTGCTGTTGGCTAGGAAAAGTATACCTCATTTCAGATTAAGCCTCTTACAGAAACAAACTACACAAGCTAAATATATAGAAAGTATTGGTAGTCATTTTGCCCTATCAGTTAAAACACTGGGATGCCCACACCCCATAGTGAAATGCCTAGGAGCAAGTCCCAGATGCGTTCTCAGTTTTAGCTTCCTGCTAATATGCACGCTGGGAGGCAGCACGTGAAGTCTCATCTATTTGGGTCTATACCACTCATCTAAGAGACGTGCATTGAGTTCCTGCGACCTGAATTGGCCTGGCCGGGCTCAGGCAACTGCAAGTATTTGGAGTGAACCAATGGATGGGAGTGTCCTCTCCATCTTATGCTCACTTTCAGTCTTTACTCTCTTCTCTCATTCTCACACTCTGTCTCTCAAATCAATAAATAAGTTTAAAATACATAGAAAATAATTTTACAAAGATACTACAGAGCTACCAAGGCAGAATAAGAGGAATCAAGATCTAGGATAAAAGAAATAAGACTGTATTTGCTAACATTTTCCCTCTAGAGACATTTATATATATTCATTGGATCTAAAGTTCCAACCAAAAGCAGTAGTCCAGAGCTTGAAATGATCTCACTGGGATGGAGAGACATGCATTGGCATTCAGGGCTCCAAAGGCAGCCAGTACTCGAGGTGCCAAGATCCTAGATTATAAGAACATCAAAGAACCAAACATCTGCATTCAGTTTTCCCTTGAGAAATGGAGTGAGAGGCCAAGAAACCAAGAAAAAAACAACCTGTAAAAGGCAATAATGCCAAACACATATTTGGGCAGTCTTAAGGGCTGGAGAGATGATGAATATTAGATTTAGAGCCTGCCAAAGTAGACGCCCCGAATAGCTGTGCTCTAGGCATAAGGCAAACAAATATAAATCAAATTTTCTAAAGCTTAAAACACAGCTTTGAATAAGGTTAATATATGATGATATTGAGGTGAACTTCTTTGACTCTAATTGTATAATGGACAAAAATTATATTCTCTGGGTGCCTGTCATTACAACCTCGATTGTAACTAACTTCAAGAAACAAAAGTCAAAGGAAAAAAGTCATAGGCAAATGAAACTGATGGAACCAATATTGAATTTGTCGGATACAAATTTTAAATAACTATGACTAGCATTTTACAGAAAAATAGAATAACATATGGATAATTTCACTAGAAAACTGGAACAAATATAAAAATTAAGCAAGTCGAAATTTTAGAACTGAAATATACCATAATTGAAGTTAAGAACTTAATAGATGGTTTTAACTACATAATAAGCAATGCAAAAGAATGAATAAGTTAACTGCAAAACAAATCATATTTCAGATGTAAGAACCGTAGATAAAATTTATGTAAATAGGAAAACAACATGAGACATTGAATATGACAAACATATTATGTACATGACATTAGAGAAAAGAGAAAGGAGGCACAATGATTAGATATCATGCTGAAAACAAGGGAACAAGAAAACTTTAAAAATACCATGATTGAATGCTCATTGCAGCTCAATTCACAGTAGCTAAGATGTGCAATCAACCCAGACGTCCATAAACTGAAGACTGATTAAAGAAAATATGGTATATGTACCCTATGAAATAATACAAAGAGGTAAAAAAAAATCCTGTAGTTCACAATAAAAGGGATGCAACTGGAAAGCATTACACTTAGTGAAATAAACCAGTCCCAAAAAGGCAAATACCATATTTCCTCCCTGATCTGTGGTAACTAAGAGTACCTAAAAGGCATTCTATAGAAGTGAAATTGACACTTTGAGATGTGATGATTTTGAAGAACCCTTGTCTCAACTGTTGAATAGTGGGATTTTTTTGTTTATTTTCTTTTGTTTTTAATACTATTGAACTCTTTACATTGTGTATATTAATATTATGAGTATAGAGTTAACTGAAAATAGGTCTATGTAGAAAAAATAATGGGAATAGGAGATGGAAGAGGAAGAACAGTGGGAGTGCTGGAGGGAGAGAAAAGGGTGAGAATAATTACTATGTTCCTAAATTTGTATATATGAAATACATAAAGTTTATATGCCTTAAATAGTTTCTAGGTAAAAAACAATATATAGAAAAAAACATTGTGGTATCTGGGGTATAGTTGGACAATGGAGAGGAAGTAAGAAGTTAATATTGTAAAAAGCTTCTTGGACAGGAACTGGTAGATTTCTGACACTCTACTGGAGTCCTGATGGTTGGTAAGAAAAGATCGTGGGAATTAAAAAAGGTGGAGCATCAAAGGAGACTATTGAATTGCAGTTAACTTGATGATCAGGGCTTTCTCTTCAAACTCTCCTGCCTTTGTCTGTCCCAATCCCATCTTCCATCAGGCGTTTGCATAATGTTGATCTCTTCTACACATCTAGGTAACAGAAATGATATGAAGGTGTCTGTATTCATACTACCCCTCCAAACAAACATACATCCAGCCTTGCTCCCTCCACATTTAATTGATTTGTTTCACAGAAGATTTTATTATAAAATCATGATTGTGTGTTAGAATTTTTCAAATTTGTTGTTGAAATTGCTATTAATAAGAAAGCTTACAATTTTTAAACTTCAATATCACAAAAACAATCCAGAGCTTCAAATGAGAGTCATGAAAAAGAAAATACGGTATTGCCAAGATGACTACGTAGATACAGATGCATACATAAGTGATCGAAATGAAAGCCTTGCTAGGAAATTTCATACAAACTCAGGAAAGGCAAGCTTCCCTCAAACATATGTTTAAAAATTTATCAGAAAACTATCAAATTCAGAAAATGGCTTCACATGCCTTCTAATCCACAGAAATAACATTAGCAAAAATCATTCAGAGTGATTGTTAGGTTTCAACTAATGTGGCAAAATTACGCAAAATGACCTACTTAAGGAATACATACATACATACACATTCACTGTTGATAGCACTAACTATAGGAGCATACTATATGATGGACTACTTTGAGAATTTAACAAGTCACATCACCGTTTCACAATGAAATCCCACTGAAATTCATTCTTTTATGTACACCTTCTCAATACAAGGTAGTTTATGCAATCTAAGAAACAAGAATTTCTTAAATTATGGGGAATCTATACAGGACTTTCTTCATGCTTCTCTTAATTCTCTTCAATAAATATTTATAAGCATCTGTGTCAATACTATGCTATCTAGTGGGAGATATGAAGGAAAAAGCAAGATATGAGGGCTACCCAGGGTGAGTCAAAATTATTGAAATCTAATCAGTCTCTGTCAAGTGGAATTGAAGTCACACTGCTTTATGAAATATTCTAAAAGTATTTCAATGTTTGTTAAAGATATCATCCATCCTATGGTTCACTCCCAAATGCCTGCAACAGCCAGAGCTGGGCCAGGCTGAAACCAGGATCCAGGAACTCTATCCAGGACTCCTCTGTGGCTGCCAGGAATCCAAATACTTGAGCCATTGTCTTCTGCATCCTAGGGTGAACAATAGCAGGAAACTGGATCGAAAGCTGAACCAGAACTTGATCCCAAACACTCTGATACAGCATGTGTCGAAGTGGCAGCTTAACCCACAGTGCCACAATCCCAACCCCCCAAAATTTTTAAAACACAAAAGCATAGCATGTTTGACAAAATTTTGGGTTTCGTGAATGTTGTGTCACATTTTCCCCCCATGTTAACCATGGATTTTCCAACGATGAGTTGGTGCAAGTATTTAGTGTATTTGTAATCTGAATTGCTCATGAATACTTAATTCCTCTTTCGCAATCTACCATGGTAAAAGGCATTTGAAGGTGAATGACTTGCATCCTGAATAAGCTCAATTGTTCAGCAGACAGCTCTTTAATTATAAATCTTTAAATGTTTGGTAGGACTGCATTTTACTTGAGTTCTTTTCACACAATGACAAACTGTGAAAATGTAACTTTTGTATTCTATAATTAGGAGAAGATACGACTAAAGAGGGCCAAATGGCAAATTCTTTCTTTTAAGCTGTATGTAATGGTGCATGTTTCCATGTTGTCTTTTCCATAACTTTTAAAGTCATATTTATGTAGTGAAGATGGCAAAGTGTCTGGCTATTAAAATTATATTCTTTTGCAGTTCAGAACACTTTAACAAAGTAATGCTGGATATGTTTCAAGTCAGTAACTCTAATGGCATTCTTCAATTTCTCATATTACCAAGCCCTCAGAACAAAAGTGCCACTATCAATGGGGTGCAGATTTTCTCACTGACTCATTTTGATTTCCATTGAAACCTTTTCTTCATACTTACACAGACTCTCTAAAAAGTCTTCAAGCTTTTTAAAGTATTGGATGTGAAGACTAAAGCTAGAAGCGATTTATTTGGGAAATGAATTATCCTAATCTCTTGCAACCATTGCCACACTCTCAAAATACAGGGGCAAAATGAGGACTAACAACAGGAGGGATAAATGAGTAGTGACAAAACTGAAGCCTGCTATGAAGGAGATAGTTTTAGATGTCAAAATGAGAATTTAATGGTAAAATTCAGGACTATTCAAAGAGGTATCTAGTGTGTGGCTGTTAAAATGTAATAGACTTGCCTTGGTAAATTGGCTTAGGGATTTAAAATATCAAAGTCTTCACAATTCAAACCTATATAGGTACATGTTTTAGCAATCAACGGATCACGTGCATTCCTCAAGACTTCAATATACCCTAATGTGCACAGTAATGAGTTAGGGCAATGTTTCTCAAATTTCCGCTTGTATCAGAGTCCCCTGTTTGACTTGTTGCAATTCATATCTCTAACCTTTGACTCCTGAGCTTCAGATTCAGTAGGTCTGGCTTGGGACCTGACACTTTACAGTCAACTCAATTCCCAGGTGTATTAGTCTGCTCAGACTGCCATATCAAAATACAACAGAACGATGTAAATTTGTTTCCAACTCTGGAGGCAGGGAAGTCTAAGATCAAAGGCCCCAGGAAGGTAACTCTTATTCTGAAACTTTTTATCCTGTAAGTGGCTACCACCTCCCTCTGTGCTCACATGTGTGCACTGTGGGGTGGGGGTGAGGGTGGGAGTGGGAGATCTCTGTTCCCTTTCTTGTAAACACACCAGCCCCAGCAGATTACGGCCCAATCTGTATGACTTCATTATCCTTAATCACCTCTTTAAAGGCCCTATCTTCAAATACAAGCACATTGTGGAATAGGGTTTCAGTACAATAGAGTTTGGGGGTCACAATGAAGCCCGTGATACCAGATGCTACAGCTGCCATGCTTCCAGAAAGCATACTTTGTGAACTTCTGTGCTGGATACACGGTGAATATAAAGACGTCTTTTCCAAGAATACTGTCCTCAATAAGTTTCTACCATTTTAAAGAGATAGGTCTAATAAGCATAAAGTGTTGACAAGGCAAAATAAGACGTATACAATAAATACCTGATTTTATGGTGTGTCAAAATATTAAGAGGCCAGCATTGTAGTAGAGCAGATTAAGCTGGGGCTTGTGACACTTGCATCCCATTTTAGAGTGTTGCTAGTTCAATTTCTTGCTCCTCTGCTTCTGGTCCAAATTCCTGCTAAGGTGCCTTTGTGCATATGATAGCCCAAGCACTTGGGCCCCTGCCACCCATGTTGGAATGGGTGTTTCTAGCTCATGGCTTCAGCCTGGCCATGCCACCCACGTGGGAATGGAGTTTGTAGCTCCTGGCTTCAGACTAGCCCAGACCTGGCTGTTGCAACTACTGGGGAAGTGAACCAGTGGATGGAAGATGGTTGTCTCTCCCTGTTTGTTGTTCTGCCTAACAAAGAAAGAAACCTTTTTTTGAAAGACACTAAATATATACTATGTATACTAAATGAGCTGTTAGGCTCTTAAGAACACATCAGAGTTGGTAAAATATTGGCACTGTCAGAATTGATAATATTTTAAAAGTTAAAAAATGTGAGGATAAGAAATTATGAAGGCAATGTTTTAGAGTTTGGAATAAGAATATAACTGGGTGGAAAGAATAGGGCGGTTTTTTCATGAAGGAAATTTTTCTGGAATGTGATAGGAGTTAAGGTTGGTAAATTTTCCTAGAGTGTGGTGAGTAAGAATTATAGACTCTATAATTCACACACAAAAAAAAAACAATTATGAGAGCTGAGGAAACAAACACTGAACAGTGAGACGTGGGTGGTTCAGCAGAGTATTTGAACCTCACATGCTCTCAACCTTCTTTTCTTTGCTATTAAAAATGTCTTACTTATTTTTAAAGTTTGTTTATCCTAAGAGAGACAAAGCAGATAGTGAGAGAACAAGTAATTCCCATCTGCTAGTTCATTCCCCAAATGCCTGGAGACAGGCCAAGGCCAGGCTGGGGCCAAAGCCAGGAACTCGATCGCATTCTTCACATGAGTGGCAGGAACCCAATTGCTTGAACCATCACTGCTCCTAGGGTCTGCGTTAGCAGGAAACTAGAATCAGGAACTGGAGCCAGGAACCCAGGTACTCTGAGGTGGAAAGTAGACATCTTGACCACTAGGCTAAATGTCCCCTCCCAGGGTTTTTTAAATTGCAAAGTATTGATGACCATTGATATAAATTATTTCTTTGACTACATGAAAATCTGTAACTCTTGGCTTGAAAAATGAATCTGCAATCATCTTCCATATTACAAATCACGTAGTATCAAGTAGCAAAGCTCAAACGAGTTATGAACAGGGTTTTGTCTTTGCATCATGTATGCTGTACATTTATTCAATATCAAGAAATTATTGTGAAGAATTTGGCAGACACTTTGGAATTGTACATAAATTAATTTGTATAACAGAATTAATATTTCTTGAAGATATAAATATCTTATGATGCAAGTTGTTCCCTTTGGTATTCATTCTTAGAAATAATAGATGTTATTTTCCCTATGTTTTTGTTGAAGATATATTTGGGAGGTAGTTACAGAGAGAGAATATGCAGAGAGATATCTTCCATTCGCTGGTTCACTCCTGAAATGGCAGCAATGGCCAAAGCTGCGCCAGGCTAAAGCCAGAAGCCAGGAGTTTCATCCAGGTCTCCTATTTGGGTTCAGGAGACCAATTACTTAAGCCTTCATGTGTTCCTTTCCCAGGCACACCAGCAGGGAGCTGGATCTGAAGTGGAACAGCTGGGACTCCAACTGGCACCCATATGGGATTCTGGTATTGCATGTGTGACTTAAGGACCTGTTCTGTAGTGTAGTGGATTAAGTCTTTATTCTTAATGAAATGGATGATATTGATTGTTTTACAGTTAGGTCACATATTAGGACTCGGTGTTTTCTAGGTAAGACTGAAGAGTAATAATAAACATAAATGCATGAGTACTAATATCCCTCAAGGATTACATCATAAAACTTTATTTTGCATCCCTTGCTCATTTGGATTAATGGAAATTATAGATGTGTGTGTTACTCTGTTTGCAATTCAAAAGATCTAGCTCCAAAATGAAACTCCAGACCTTCATGAAGGGAAGGAAAAGGCAATCTTGTTGTGAATCTGTTTAGAAAAATACCTCACTTTAAGGCAGACAAATTTACAAAAGTGAATAAAGTCAGTCCTTGGAATTAATCTTAAAATACATTTCCAAGAACAGTTACCTTCTAGAAAATGAAGTTTTCAATGAAGATTCTATCAGAAATACATTCCTAGTAAGGGAAATCATCATGGCATGAAAATGCACAGATTTTTTTTTCAATGTGAGAATACACAACTGATGAAATTATTCCCAGGAGAAAGTATAGTGAAAGTGTAGTGAAATAAGCCATTCCCAAAGGGACAAATGTCATGTTCTCCCTGATTGGTGACAAATAGCCAAGTACCAAAAAGGAAACCTGTTGAAGTGAACTGGACACTATGAGAAACAGTGACTTGATCAGCCCTTGTCCTGACTGTTGATGAACAACTTAATATTTTATCCCTTTTAGTATTTTTTTTTGTTCTACTTAATACTATTGGTTGAACTCTGTAATTAACACAATTGTCCTTAGGTGTTTAAATTTAACTGAAAAGTGATCCCTGTTAAATATAATAGTGGGAATAAGAGGGAGGAGAGGTACAATTTGGGACATGCTCAATTGGACTTCCCCAAATGGTACAGTTAGAAATGTGCCAGGGGATTCCAATTCAATCCCATCAAGGTGGCATGTACCAATGCCATCTCACTAGTCCAAGTGATCAGTTTCAGTTCACAATTGATCATAATAATAGGATTGAGAGTGAAAGGGATCACATAAACAAGACTAGTGTCTGCTAATACTGATAGAATTAAAAAAGAGAGAACGATCCAACATGGGAAGTGGGATACACAGCAGACTCATAGAATGGCAGATGTACTAAACAGCACTCTTGCCTCAGAATCAGCCCTTAAGGCATTCGGATCCAGCTAAAAAGCCCATGAGAGTATTTCAGGCATGGAAAGCCAAGACACTCTGGCAAAAAAAAAAACAAAAACCCACAAACAACAACAAACCTAAATGAAAGATCTCTGCGAGTGAGATCCCAGTGGAAAGAACGGGGCCATCAAAGAAGGAGGTACCTTTCTCTGAAGGGAGGAGAGAACTTCCACTTTGACTATGACCTTGTCTAAAGAAGATCAGAGTTGGTGAACTCAAAAGGCTTCCATAGCCTTGGCAACTCATGATGGGAGCCTAGGGAGATTACTGACGCCATAAACAAGAGTGTCAAATTGTTAAGTCAACAACAGGAGTCACTGTGTACTTTCTCCTCATGTGGGATCTCTGTCCTTAATGTGTTGTCCAATGTGAATTAATGCTACAACTAGTACTGAAACAGTATTTTACACTTTGTGTTTCTGTGTGGGTGCAAACTGATGAAATCTTTACTTAATATATACTGAATTGATCTTCTGTATATAAAGATAATTGAAAATGAATCTTGAGGTGAATGGGATGGGAGAGGGAGTGGGAGTTGGGAGGGTTGTGGGTGGGAGGGAAGTCATAGGGAAAAAAAGCCACTGTAATCCAAAAGCTGTACTTTGGAAATTTATATTTATTAAATAAAAGTTAAAAAAAAGGAACAGATGACTGGCTTACCACTGCTTTAGCACTAGTTCAGCTCCTAGCTGTATTTTCATCATTTTGATAGTGCAGTTTCATTTTACTTTTTAATAAAACATGAAAAGTTAAAGGAGTAACATACCTGCCATCAGGATTCAGCTTGCTCACTGGGAAGGCACATCCTGATACAGTACTAGGTATATGAAATCAATTGGGGATTATCTCCTCTTTGTGTGAGGCTGAGATGCAACTAGAATTATCTCTTGCTTAAAGGCTGTGGTTAACACACCACTGGATTCTTTTCAGTCACTTTCCCAAGAGGTAATTCTTTGACATCTCACTGAATTTCTTCTGTAGTGACTATGCTATCCTATGTTTTCTGTTTTCAGTTACTTGGTATCTTCCTAGAAGAACTTCAGTACTGGGGTGCCGTTCCCTTGCCCGCAAAGGAACGATGATACTCGTAGCTAATCGGTCTTCAGTAGACTTTTATTGAGAAAATAACAGCGACAGAGAAAGCATGAAAGGAGGAAGAGAGGAAAGAGAAAAAAGCCCCCTCCTTCCTGGGCACACAGCTTATATACGAAATTCAACCAATCGCAAGCGGGCTCTAGTCCATGCACGGAATGCTCCAATCCGCTGCTTGTTCACGCAGTGTGCACGCGTCCTCGGACCAATCAGATGAAGTGTCACGCAGCAGGCAGGCTCACTGCACAGTCCTCGGCGCCATCTTGTTGTTTATGAGACAGGCTCAACTTCTCTGGAAAGTCCCGACCGCTGGAAAGCATTGCCCTAACCGAAACTAGCAACATCCGCCTTGCAATAAAGACACAACGACAGCTATCAGACCAAACCCTGACATGGGGCCCCCATGGCTGGCCAGCCCATGGGGCCCCACACTGGGGAGAAAAAAATTCACACTCATTGCCACACATATTGCTTTTTATACTACAATTTTAAATGTCTCTATTTTGTATGCTAACGTTTGAACATATGTGCCCCTCTAAATAACATTTGTTGAAGTTAAGTAACACGATAGTGGTATTAAATGGTGGGACTTTGGGGAGGTGGTTGAGCCATGAGACCGTTGCCTTAATGGATGGAATTTGTGCCCTTACCAAAGGGCTTGAGCTTGGCCTGTTTTACCTTTCCACCTTCCACCGTGTGAGGATGCAGTGAAAAGGCTCTGTCTTTAAAGCAGAAAGCTAGCCTTCTCCAGATACCAAATTGGCTGGCATCTTGGATTTCCCAGTTGCCAAACTGAAAATAAATTTTGGTTGTTTATAAACAACCCAGTCGAAAGTATTTTGTTATAGCAGTCCAAACAAAGACATGTGGTTTTATATTTTTCTCACTTCTAATTTCATGTACTTTATCTTTAGGGTTTTTTTTTTTTTTAACTCTAGGTTAGCATTAGGTGAGTTTTCTATGATTTACTGTTCCTTTAAAATTTTAAGTTCTATTTCCTGTTTAGCAAGTCATTTAAACTGTGCCATAGCTTCTGCTTCAAAATTTTCAATAGTCTTCTTAGAAATTTGTATTGGACCTATTTTTCAAATTTTGCAATTTTTATGGGCCCAAAATTAAAATTTATATCCAGAAAAGTTGTATACTAAAAATCTTACTCTTCCTCCTCTGATAAACAGTCTTCCTTCTCCTGAACAGAAATGAATGAGGGTACATGTTTCTCTATAGCCTTAACAACACTGTGTATTGTCAAACTTCATACGTTTTTTCCAAACCAGCAGATAGGTATTTGAGTGTTCCAATTTTCATCTCCCGTTAATAGCAAAATAGAGTATGCAGCTTTATACTTAAGTATTTTTATTTCCTTTTCTGTAAGCCATCTATTTATGTCCATTAATCATTGGTAGGTGATGACTGATATTCAGATATCAAGGAGTCTACCTTTTTATTTGTAATGAGTTGCAAATATTTTTTCACAATGTGTTTTTATATTTTGACTTAGATTATATTTTTTTCAGAATTTATTTGAAAGTCAGAGAGAGAGTGAGAGATAGCTTTCAGTCACAAGTTCACTTCCCAGATAGCTAGAATGGCCAAGGCTGAGCCAGGCTGAAGCCAGGAGCTTCTTCTGGATCTCTCACATGGGTAGCAGGGGCCCAAACACTAGGGCCATCTGCTGCTTTTCCCAGACCATTAGCAGGGAACTGGACTGAACGTGGAGTAGCTGGGACATGAACCAGGAACTATATGCAGGCTCCATGCCTATATTTTTGTTATAACTCAACTACATATCATTAAAATTTTTATATAAGTCTTATATATATGGCTTCCAAATGCTAGCTAAAGTAGAAAGATGTTCCCTAGTTCCTGGTTATGAAGGAATTCTAGCAGATATTTGTTGAGTTAGTTTTCAGTTTCATTTTGTATATTTAAATATTGGGGCTGGCACCGTGGTTCACATGGTTAATCCTCCGCCTGTGGCGCTGGCATCCCATATGGGCACCGGATTCTGTCCCGGTTGCTCCTCTTCCATCCAGCTGTCTGCTGTGGCCCGGGAAGGCAGTGGAGGATGGCCCAAGTGCTTGGGCCCTGCACCCTCATGGGAGACCAGGAGGAAGCACCTGGCTCCTGGCTTCGGATCGGCACAGCACACCGGGCCGTAGCAGCCATTTGGGGGTGAACCAACGGAAGGAAGACCTTTCTCTCTGTCTCTCTCTCTCACTGTCTAACTCTGCCTCTCAAAATAAAAATGAATTGTTTCCTCCACAAAGTTACCTAGTTATTAAAAATACTTTGTCACACTTTTATTGTATGTCGATTGACACCTGTCTTTGCTTTTTGCTCTCCTACACCATTTCCAGGCTGTGTCTGGCTCCTCTGGTAATAAGGGGTGTGTTGTAGTGCGAGGTTGGAAAAGGCGTTGCCTGGTTGTTCTCATGTGTCATTGGTTTTCTCTGGCTGTGGCAAACACTGAAGTCTAGCCGTTTATCAAGGAGGTCCTTTTTTTTAGTTTACTCTAGGAAATTACTTATTAGCAATTCCTTTGAAGTTGGTGAACGCCTCACCTTGTTTGCCAGTTTAATGTTTTTCCATCCTTCTATAACATATCTCTGCTGAGTTTTTCTTTCCTGTTCAGAAGATGCCTTAGTGTAAGTTCAAAAATCTCTCCCTCTTGTGTTGCCTATGTGTTTTCCTCTGATAAAGCACATCAGGGTAAAGGCAGAATAAAACAAATTGTCTTTTTAAAAAATCCTCTCTCCAGTATTCAAACTTTTGTATTGTTTACTATGTGGGGTGAAAGGCTGTAAGGAATATAATTCATTATTTTAAATTACCTTCTTTCTAAATCCTGTATGGTCATGTGATAACTCAATTTGAGCATAATTGTCAATGAGATTGATTCATTTCATTTAATATGCTGTTGTATAAGCTGCTTATCATGGCATTTATTTCCTGCTTATTCTTATTACTTGATATTGTATGTTTTAAATACTCTAACATGATAGTCATTGTTTTCAAATTTATCTTCTATTTGTATACTAGTTTCCTATTACTGCTGTAACAAATCATTGGTTTTAAAAATTTGTTACAGTAAGTCAGCGCTCAACAGCTGTAGCCATTATTATTGCTATTTTTATTTGATACTCAATTTTCTCTGCTTATGAAACTTTTTACAATTGTTTTCCTTTGGTTTCCTATATTCTCTCTTTATGGAGTTCTTATTATATATATTGAATTTCCTGCATCATCCTCTTGATCTCTTATCTTTTCACTTATCAGTTTCACTTCATTAACCTTTTCCTCTGACATCTGAGAAAGCATCTCAATTCAATCTTCTAAATTAGTTATATGGATTCCTGCAGCACTGAGTTTGTTGTTTGCTGTCTTACTTTTTTTAAAATTTGATCAGCATGTCTACTTATTTGTAAAGGCTGAAACATCTCTCACTGTGATTATCATTTTGAAGTCATTAACAAAATTATAATTTTGGATTTCTGGTTCGTTTCAGTAAGTAGAAGAAAATGAAATTATTTTAAGGCTGAAAATTAGATATTCAACAATGTTTTCTTTTGTTTCTTCATAGAATATTTACTTAGGTTCACCAACATGGTGAAACATGACACACTTCATGTATCTTTTTCTCTGCTTCATCCTTCAAATCAGAAATAAATTTTACAAGAGATTTTAAGTATATTCAGATGTTCTAGTACTAAACAAAGGAAAAAGAAGAAAGTTACCTGAAAAATTTGCTAAAATGTGACTTTGTCTCATGCAGATAATTTTATTAATGTGCTGTGAAGCTGAGTTTCAGCAATGCATATGTAAGTGCCATTGGATAAAGCTCTTAAGATGGAGATTTTCTCATTGATAACTATTCCCAGGTGGAATTTTGCCTCTTAGATCACAAGTCTGAATGTTGGGTTCTAATGTTACTTAGAAATATGTTCGTGGCTATCAGTAAAGAAAGATACCTGTGTAGGAGTATGTGGGGGGGGGAGATGCTACATGATCTCTCTCAGTGACATGCACACCATCTTACTGAAGAAAGCAAGCAAAAAATTCCTGCTGCATCCCTGGATAGACAGGTCTGCTCCCAAATCATGACTCAGAAGGACTAGAGACAGTTTGACTGCTTCAGGGTCCACAGCCTGAGATCTGAAGTTGCCATGCCTGTTCCCTAAGGCAGAGGCAGCTGTGGTTCCTCCTGTTCACTTTGGCAGATTGTGTAATTGACAAAACCAAGGCCAAATAGGGTGATAGTTGAGTCCTCAGAGGTACAGGGAAGTTTCTGTGCCTGTAAACATGATTGTGGCTGACCGAATCGTCACCTGGGTCCAGGGCTGCCCTCTCAAATGGCCCTTTTTGGTATTGGGCAACACCGGAATTTTGTAACCTCCTGCCTTGACCCCAAATCTTGTACAAAAGCATTCTGGGCCACATTTTTGGATAGCAGCCAAATTGTTGTTGCTGTAGGTGGATAAAATTGTGAAACCTCCTTCTTTGCAATCTTACTGACAGTACTTCCAATCCTATTTTTAAATTAGATTTAAACTTTAAGTGAGAAACAATCTCCAATCAAAGCTGATCTGGCGCTGGAAAATTTGAAGAAGACATTTCTTAGGGTAGTTGCCTGGCTTGGCATCCAGTGACTTCTCCCTTTCTGAAAACTACCTGATAACCAAAAACTGTATAGCTATTGGAGATACCATCCCTTTAGTTATACCTAAATGATCTTTGGATGGAATCAGAAAAAAATTGGGACAATGAATCAAAAGATTATTAGTTGGTTGAGCTGTGCTAAGAGAGATGCCATATTGATTAGATGCCTTAACTCTTTTAACAGAAGCCAACTTGGCCCCTTGGTTTTGCTTTCAGTTCTTACTGTATTATTCTAATTAATTATCTTTTATTGGTGATGCTGGCTGGACTCATTTTCTGTTACTTTTAAATTAAAGGTCATAATTTTAATCACTTAATTTTATTGGTGCTAAGAATGTTTTGTGTCAAAACCATGGATTTTATAGTTTCAAATCATATAACGACAAAGATCCCAAATGGTTAGATTTTGTTCAAAGAAATATAGAAACTTTAATACATATCACTAAACTATAAGCATTTCTAACAAATCAAATATTTTGCTTTGATTCTCACATAGAGTTCAATGTCTACATATAAGAGAAATCAATGGTTGCTACAAAGTCAGTCAATACTTATTTCAAATATATCATATTTTTATTTTTAAAGAATAAAGAGAATATTCATCTACTTCGTGATCTTAGGACATCACAGTACATTCTTAAATATTACTTCAGATTTTTAAGACCCTTATCCGTAACTTACAAGTTTATCTTGACCCTGCTGGTTAATGCTGTCTCAGATAAGTAATTTCATAAATGGAAACTGAGGCAGAGAGAAGTGTCCTTAAGCCAGGGTTTTAATCAAGATGATTGTTGAGTCTAACTTCCCAGCATGTAACTCCTAGGCCTGTGACACTAAATCTAAATTAGAACAACTTCCTTAAAATTTGACAGCCCCAATTCGAATTCAAGGGCATGCAATACCATGGGACTTACTGGTTCAAATGTATTTTAACATGACCCAACATGCAAGTTGCTGTCTGAAGATCTGTATAGGCTATTAAATCAAGAGCAGATACATTGTATAAGAATTGTAGGCACTGCTGGGTCCCCGGCACTGAGAATGATGACAATTCTGTATCCCAACAGCCACCCTTAAACTGGGAAAGTGACCTCAGATTTCTAAAAGAATCTAATTCTTTCATGATATGTTTGTAAGGACCTTGAAACCTGTTAGGTGATAATGTGTTAGTTAGCTGTTAATCACTTTAACAAAATACCTGAGGCAGCCTAAAGTTATAAAAGAGAGCCTAATGTTATAAAGTTTGGCCACCCAAAATTGGGTGGGTCCCATCGGTTCAGCTCTAGTGATGGTGTTCTTACTGACAGCGTCCTGAGCTGATACAGAGCATCACGTGAAAAGAAGGAATGTCTGTGTCTGTGTTTCTCCTTTTAAAGCCGCCACGGTTAGATCATGGAAGCCCTAATAAAATTCAGTCACATCCCCAAGAGGCCCCAGTTCTAAATACTGTAATACTATTAAGTTTTCACCCTCTTAGTACTATTTTTTTATTTTTTGACAGGCAGAGTGGACAGTGAGAGAGAGAGAGAGAGAGAAAGGTCTTCCTTTGCCGTTGGTTCATCCTCCAATGGCCGCCACGGCGGCGCATCGCGCTGATCCAAAGGCAGGAGCCATGTACTTCTCCTGGTCTCCCATGGGGTGCAGGGCCCAAGTACTTGGGCCATCCTCCACTGCACTCCCTGGCCACAGCAGAGAGCTGGCCTGGAAGAGGGGCAACTGGGACAGAATCTGGCGCCCCGACCGGGACTAGAACCCGGTGTGCTGGCGCCGCAAGGCGGAGGATTAGCCTAGTGAGCCGTGGCCCTGGCCTCTTAGTATTATTAACTTATGACTTTGAGGCTTAAATTTCTGCATAAGTTCAGAGGCCAAATAGTAGATAGTACGTAGGTAGAAACGTAGTAGGTAAGTAGGTAGGTTGATAGGCAGACATGTAGATACAGGTATCTAGCTATTTCAATATTTGATTAATTACTTGGACATAGCCACACAAAGAACAATACCACAGTCCCATATTTTAACATGTAACTACTTTTACTTTTATGAGCTTCTGAAGAAAATATCACTTATGAAATAAAGCCACGTTCTGGCTCTAGGTCTCCTGTGTAATGTTTGGTTTGATTGTGAATTCCAAGGTTGTCCATAGACACACTTGTAACTGTCCTTCTATTCACTAAAAGCTTTTGCTGTGATAACTCTACAAAATAAATGACTCTAAAATCTCATTGATTCATGAGAAATGTTTATTTCCTGATTATGGGTCTTTGGGTTAGCTGCAATGGTTATATTTCAGGTAGTGTGCAGGTTCAAGTGACTTAATCTGGGACCTAGGCTGAAGTAACACCTCTTACCTACCATGGAGTATTCTTATGTATATATAAGAGGACAAGAAAGCTGGCAAAACCTTATTGTGCCTCATAAAACTTCCCTTTCAAAATTCTTCCCCTTAGAATTGGTACATTGTCATTTCCCCCCACATCCCATTGATCCATTGGCCAAAGTAAGTGACATGATGAGCCCATCATCAATAGGGTGGGAAATATAATACTCTTATTATGGGGAACAGGAGAGGAGTGAATATTTTCTATTACTTTTAACATTTTATTAAAATACAGTATACGTATCAAATGCACTAAGTGTTCACATCAATGAGTTTTTTGTCATCTGATCAACCTTGAAACCAACACTGAAATTAAGAAAAAAACATTAGTAACCCAAGAGTCCTCACCTCCCCCCTTTTTTTAATCTGTGAAACAAGATTATATTGTCATGCACATGGTCAGATTCAGTGTAGCATCGTTTATAATTATATACCAAATGATTTGCCATCCATACAATTTTTTCCTTTATAAATTAGCAACCACAAATAAAATATTTTTCTTTTTGGCTCTGGTCTTAGAATAATCTCCAATTGCATCCATTTTGATGCAAATGTCAGGATTTCATTCTTTTTTATAGCTTCATACCATTCCATCATGTATCTATAGCACATTTCCATTAGATAGCCATCAATTGATGGACATCTAGGTTGATTCCATAACTTAACTATTGTGAATTAAACTGCAGGTAAGTTATGACAGCTATTCCTAAGAGTGGGATAGCATGGTCATATGGTAGATCTATTTTTAGTTTCCTGAGGAATCCCAATCTTATCTTGAGTAATGATTGTTCAGTTGACATTCTCCCCAGCAGTGTACTTGGGTCCTTTTTTCCAACATCCTCACCAGCATTTGTGATTTTTTAGTTTTTGGATTATAACCCTTCAAATTGGGGTAAGCAGATACCACATTGTGGGTTTTTTTTTTCAACTTTTATTTAATAAATATAAATTTCCAAAGTACAACTTTAGAATTATAGCAGCTTTTTCCCCCCATAACCTCCCTTCCACCTACAACCATCCCATCTCCCACTCACATTGTGGTTTTTATTTGCATTTCCCTAATGGTTAGTGATCCTGAACATTTTTTAATGTGTCTGTTGGCCATTTATATATCTTCCTTTTAAAAATTCCTGTTCAGCCTGCACTGTGGCTCAATAGGCAAATCCTCCACCTGTGGCACTGGCACCCCAGGTTCTAGTCCCGGTCGGGGCGCCAGATTCTGTCCCGGTTGCCCTTCTTCCTGTCCAGCTCTCTGCTGTGACCCGGGAGTGCAGTGGAGGATGGCCCAAGTGCTTGGGCCCTGCACCTGCATGGGAGACCAGGAGAAGCACCTAGCTCCTGGCTTCGGATCAGCACAGTGCGCCTGCCGCGGTGGCCATTGGGGGGTGAACCAACGGAAGAGGAAGACCTTTCTCTCTGTCTCTCTCTCTCACTGTCCCCTCTGCCTGTCCAAAAAAAAAAAAAAAAAAAAAAAAAAAAAAAAAAAGCCTGTTCATATCACACCTTAGCCCATTTCTTGACTGGGTTGGTGGTTTTGCTGTTGTTGAGTTTCTTGAGCTCTTTATATTCGGGATATTAGTCCTTTATCATATGTATAGTTTGCAAATATTTTCTCCCGTTCTGTTGGTTGCCTTTTCACTTGGGTGATTGCATTCTTTGCTGTTCAGCAGTTTCTTATCTTGATGCAATCCTATGATGCAATTTTGCTTTTATTTCCTGGGCTCCTAGGGTCTTATCCAAGAAGTCTCTGCCTCAGCCCATGTTTTGCAGAATTTCTCCTAGATTTTCCTCTGTAATGTGATGATTTCATGTCTTAAGTTTAGATCTTTGAGGCATTGTGAGTTGATTTTGGTAAAGGGTATAAAGTAGGGTGTGGGGAGCAACTCGGACTAGACTGTTACTCGAATTAAGACTTATTCTATGCATCTGCTCTCCCACAATATGGCGCTGGGAGAGGAGGAAACAGCTTCTACACAGCTGCCTCCAGTTCAACCAATAAACAGCAGGACCTGCTCCTGATTGGAGGAGAGCAGCGTGCTCAGCGTGTGGGTAGCAGAGCACGGATTGGTGGAGAGGACTATATAGGAGGAGTGAGACGGCATGGTGGTGTGGGTTGGTTGGAGAGTGCGTTGGAGAGTTCGCGGGGAAGTTCGTTGCTTCGTTCTTTCTCATTTCTCTCTACTCATTCTTGCTTTGGGAGTTCGTTGTTTACTTATTCTTACTTTACTATAGAAAAGACTTGTAAAAAAGGGGAACAACAAGCGTCCGGTCCAGTGCGGCTCCTCCGCGTGTGGAGGAGCAGCAGTAGGGGTCTTATTTCAAACTTGAGTATGTAGAAATGCAATTTTCCCAACACCATTTGTTGAAGACACTGTCCTTTCTCTAGGGAGTGATTTTAGCTCATTTTTCAGATTGCTTGGTTGTAGTTGTATGGGTTAATTTTGGGGCTTCTATTCAGTTCCATGGATCCACATGTCTATTTTTGAGCTAGTACAACCCTGTTCTGATTTTCACAGTATATCCTTAAATTTGGTATAGAGATGCCCCATGGTTTGTTTAAATAGTTTGTTTGCTTTGGTTCTTCAGGGTCTTTGGTGTTTCCATATGAATTTTTTAAAAACATTTATTTACTTGAAAGACAGTGTTACACAGAGAGAGGCAGAGAGAGACCTTCCATCTGCTGGTTCACTCCCAGTTGGCCACAACGACCAGAGCTGCACCGATCTGAAGCCAGGAGCTTCTTCCAGGCCTCCCACGTGGGTGCAGGGGCCCAAGGACTTGGGCCATCTTCTACTGCTTTCCCAGGCCATAGCAGAGAGCTGGATAGGAATTGGAGCAGCTGGAACTAGAACTGTCACACATGTGTGATGCCGGCACTGCAGGCGGCAGCTTTAACCACTATACCACAGTGCTGGCCCCTACATATGAATTTTACAATTTGTCTTCCACATCTGTGCAGAATTTCCAATGAGATGGGAATCTCATTGAATATATAAATTGCTTTGGTTAGGAAGATACTAATTCTTCCAATGCAGGAACATGGAAGATTTTTTAATTTTTGTCTTTTCTATTTCTTTTGTTAATATTTTAGAATTTTCATCATAGAATTTTTACATTCTTGGTTATGTTTATCACAAAGTATTTAAATTGTAGCTATTCTGAGTGGGACTGACCTTATAAGTACTTTCTCAGCCAGAGCACTGTTAGTATATAAGAATGTTATTATTTTTGTGTGTTGATTTTATATCCTGCAAGTTTACTGAATTCTCTTATGAGTTCCAATAGTCTTAGTGATGTCTTTTGGTTCCCCTATATATAGGATCATGTCATCTGAAAACGGGGATAATTTGACTTCCTCCTTTCCAATTTGTATCCCTTTGATTTATTGTTTCTTGCCTAATGGCTCTGGCTAAAACTTCCAGAGCCATACTGAAAAATACTGGTAAGAGTGGACATCCCTGTCTGCTTCTGGATATTGGTGGAAATGCTTTCAGCTTTTATGCATTCAATATGATGCTGTTGGTGGTTTTCTCAATTAATTGCCTTGACTGGGTTAAGATACATTCTTTCTACAACCAATTTAAGATTTTTTTTTCAATCAGGAAGGATGTTGTATTTTATCAAATACTTTCTCTGCATCTATTGATGATAATATGGTTTTTATCCTTCATTTTGTCAATGTGATGTATCACATTTATTGACTTGCATATGTTAAATCATTCTTGCATCATTGGCATAAATCCACCTTGGTCTGAGTGTATGGGTTTTTTTATGTTGTTGGATTCAGTTTGCTAGTATTTTGTTAGGGACTTTTGCCTCTATTCATCAGGGATGTTAGTCTATAATTCTATTTTTTGCCATATCTTTTTCTGATTTTGCACTTAAAGTAATGCTGGTCTCATAGAATGAGTTTGAAAGAGTTCTATCCCTTACATTGTGTTGAATAATTTCTGAATTCGGCTTAGTTCTTCCATAAAAGTTTGGTAGAAGGGCTGGCATTTTGGCATGGTGGCCTGAAATACGGGCATCCCATATGGGCACTGGTTCAAGTCCTGGCTGCTCCACTTAGGGTACAACTCCCTGCTAACCACTTGAGAAAATGTAGCAGAAGAAGGTCCAAGTGCTTGGATACCTACCACCCATGTGGGAGACTTGGAGGAAGTGCCTGGCTCCTGGCTTCAGCCTTGCTCAGCCCTGGCCATTGCAGCCATCTTGGGAGTGAACCAGTGGATAGAGGAGCTCTCTCTGTGGCTCTTCCTCTCTCTCTGGAACTCTGAGTTTCAAATAAATGGATAAATCTGTTTTAAAAAAAAATTTGTTAGAATTCAGCAGCAAAGTCATCTGGTCCTGGGCTCTTCTTCATTGGGAGGCTATTATTACTGTCTGTTTCAGTCTTGGTTATTGGTCTACTCAGGTTTTCTATTTCTTTGTGTCTCAATTTTGGTAAAATATATGCATCGAGAAATATGTCTATTTCTTCTAGATTTTCCATTATGTTGGAATGTAGTTATTTGAAATAATTCCTAATTATTATTCATATCTGTGGTATTTATTGTAACATCCCCTTTTTCATTTCTTCTTTTATTAATTTATGTCTTCTTTCCAATGATTGGTTCAGCCAATGGCTTATCAATTTTGTTTATTTTTTCACAAGAAAACTCAATTTCACTGATCTTGTGTATAGTTTTAAATTTTTTATTTTAATTTTTGTCTAATACTTTTTCCTCCTCCTAATTTTGGGCTTGGTTTGTTCTTGTTGTTCTATGTCCTGCAGGTGCATTGTTAGATTATTTATTTGATAACTTTCCAATTTTTTCTATGTTGCTATGTAATTTCTTAAAGCTGCTTTTGCTGGCTCCTACAATTTTGATAAATTGTGTTTCACTTTCATTAATTTCAAAGAATTTTTAAATTTTACTTCTGTTTTATTGTATGACCCACCGTTCAATCAGCAACATATTATTCATTTTACGTATTTTTGTATATTATCTAGCGTTTCTTTGGTTATTAATTTCCAACTTAATTCCACTGTGGCCAGAAAAGATACATGATATTATTCCAATTGTTTTGAATTTGTTGAAACTTGTTTTATGGCCCAGTATGATCTGGCCTAAAGAATGTTCCATGTACTGATGAAAAAAATATTAATTCTGCAGCAGTATACTGAAATTTTCTATAGATACCTGTTCGGTCATTTTGGTTCTGTTGTTGCTTTATTGATGTAATGATTTTTTAACTTTTATTTAATAAATATAAATTTCCAAAGTACAGCTTTTGGATTACAGTGGCTTCCGCCCCCCCATAACTTCCCTCCCACTCGCAATCATCCCATCTCCCAACCCCTCTCCCATCCCATTCACCTCAAGATTCATTTTCAATTAGCTTTATATACAGAAGATCAATTTAGTATATACTAAGTAAAGATTTCATCAGTTTGCACCCACACCAAAACACAAAGTGTAAAGTACTGTTTGAGACTAGTTATACCGTTAATTCACATAGTACAACACATTAAGGACAGAGATCCTACATGGGGAGTAAATGCACAGTGACTCCTATTGTTGATTTAACAATTGACGCTCTTGTTTATGGCGTCAGTAATCACCCTAGGCTCTTGTCATGAGTTGCCAAGGTTATGGAAGCCTTTTGAGTTCACCAACTCTGATCTTCTTTAGACAAGGTCATAGTCAAAATGGAAGTTCTCTCCTCCCTTCAGAGAAAGGTACCTCCTTCCTTGATGGCCCGTTCTTTCCACTGGGATCTTACTCGCAGAGATCTTTGATTTAGGTGTTTGTTTGTTTTGTGTTTTGTTTTGTTTTTGCCAGAGTGTCTTGGCTTTCCATGCCTAAAATACTCTCATGGGCTCTTCAGCCAGATCCAAATGCCTTAAGGGCCGATTCTGAGGCCAGAGTGCTGTTTAAGACATCTGCCCTTCTATGAGTCTGCTGTGCATCCCGCTTCCCATGTTGGATCGTTCTCTCCCCTTTTAATTCTACTAGTTAGTATTAGCAGACACTAGTCTTGTTTATGTGATCCCTTTGACACTGAGACATGTATTGATTTTTTTTATCTGGTTGTCTTTCTATTGGTAATAGCCAGGTTTTGAAGTCCCATTATTATATTGGAGTTTATATCTCCCTTTGGATCACTTGTTTTATAAAACTGGGTGCTCTGGCATTGTGCACATATACATTTACTATAATCACATATTTTTATTCTTGTTTTTCCCCAACCCCTCACATTTACTATTGTCACATCTTCATGTTGAATTGATTCTTTAATCATTATATAATGACCTCCTTTGTTTCTTTAAACAGTTTTTGTCTTAAAGTTTATCTTTTCTGATATGACTATAGTTACTCCAATTCTGATTTCCATTTGCATTGTATATCTTTTTCTATCCTTTAACTTTTAGTGTGCATGTTTCCTTATTGGTGAAGTAATTCTTGTTGGCAACAAATAGATGTGTCTTGTTATCATGCATTAAGCCAGTCTGTATCTTTTAATTGGAGAGTTTGGTCTATTTGCATTCAAGGTTATTACTGATAAGTAATGACTTGGTCCTGCCATTTTTCCATGAATAATCCTGTTATTTGGTTTGGATCTCCATTGTACTATTGCTTGGTGATTTTCTGCATTCACAGTCTTTCGTGATACTACATGTTTTTCTCTGTTTCTGTGTATCCTTAAGTATCATTTGTAAGGCTGGCCAGATGGTGACAAATTCTTTGATTTTTGCTTTTCTTGGAAGGTCTTTATTTCACCTTCACTTGTGAATGAGAGCTTTGCTAGGTAAAGTATTCTGTTTTGGCAATTTTTTCTTATAGAATCTAGACTATAGTTCTTTATTCTCTCATGGCCAATTGGGTTTTTGTTGAAGAATCTGCTGTTAATCTGTTAAGATCATTTAAAGCTGATTTGGAATTTCTCTGCAAATTTTAGGATATTATTTTTATGTTTTACTTTTGAAAGTTTGACTATAATATGTCATGGTGAGTATCTTTTCTAATCATGCCTATTTGGAATTCTTCCTGTATTTGGATGTCCATATCTTTCCCCAAATTGGGGAAATCTTCTGTTTTTATTTCACTGAACAGATTTTTAAGCCATTCTTTTATTCCATGCCTTCAGGAACTCCTCAGATTTGTATATTTTCTCATTAAATGATATTGCATAGATCTTGAAAATTGTTTTGTCTTTCTACTTTGAAATATCTGTCAGGTTTAAAGAAAACAAAAGACCTGTCTTCTACATCAGATATGCTTTCTTCTGCCTCTCCAAGGCTGTTAAGATTTCCACTGTAATTTTACTTGTTGAATACTTTGTTTCTAATATTTCTATCTTATTTTTCATCAATATATCTATTTCTTTAGAATTCCTCACCCATCTTATTCCATGTAACCATTTTTCTGTGCTCTTGAATAATCTTAGTCATCCTTTGGAATTCCTTTTCAGACATTTCATCAGTCTCCCCTTTAATATGTAATATTATGTTCCTTTTGTGGAGTCATATTGCCATATTATGTTGCTTGTGTTTCTATGTTTGTTTTTATGCTTCTGTGTGATCACTTGTTATCTCCTCTGGGGGATGTTACATTTTAGTGGAGGCTTTATTCTTGGAAATGTGCCTCTCTGGCTCATGGAGTACTTGAAGCCTTATGCTAGAGTTAGAATTGTGCGTGCTGGGTGTGGTCATGTAGCTCATTTGAGGGTGACACACAAGTCCAGAGTGACACTGAAGTTGAGTTTGGTGTAGCACATTTGGTTACAATCAGAAGGGGGATGATATTGGAGCTAGATAGTGTGTTCACAATCCCAGCCCTTCTCTGTACCAAGGGAAGCTAGCTGATTCACAGCCTCGCGTGAGCTCATGGCTCATGGACACCCTCACTCACCTCACACACATCATACAAAATATTGAACCACTTTGTGGTATGTCCTCTGAGACCTCCATAAGATCTCTCCCCAGCATGCAGGGAGGTCTGAGTTTAAATAATCAGACTGCATGGGTTCACAGGAACCCAGCCACAACCCATGTCCCCTTCCCTTCAATGGCGTATGTTCAGACCTGTCCTAGTCAAAGGGTTTGTGGTGTCCAAATTCTACTGTTCACTAGTCAAGACAGAGATAGGCTAGAGCACCAACTCAGCAAATTAAGACTTGCACTTTGATAGGGGTAATGGATTAAAGCAGTATGCTCTTCTTTCATGAAATAAAGTAGCTTTTCAGTATTCTGCCACATTCCAAGACCAGACTTCAGTGCTGGTGAGAATGATGGAATTCCCCATCAGTTAAAGCTGCCAGCGTTACAGGCTGTAGCAGCCTCCTCTGACCTTGTCTAGGAAGATGGCACTTCTCATCCCAGTGCCAGCCATGTATATATAGGAAGCATTGGTAGTGTGCTGCCAGCAACAGTGTGTGTGTCCTCTCTCCTCACTGTGCCACAGAGACTCTGTTCTGTCCTGTCCATTCTCCACTGGAAAATTTGTTTCAATCAGTCCCCTGGGAACATGGTTCTTCCTTTGTTTTTCTGGTATTTGTCTGTGACTGATGTCAGTGTGGTTTCTCCCAGTTCAGCCATCTTGGATCTCTTGTATCCAGACTGAATATTTTCTAAGCAATAATGCAATCTATTATATATTTTCTACTCAAGACACTCCCCAAAACTTAATATCCCGCTAAATTTTCAGGTGAGGACTGGAAATCATAGATAATTGGTAGATTTGAAGTGATAAATTTCAACAAAGAAAAATGATAAGGGGATTATAGAAGTTATGTGAGTTTCAGTGTGATTATTAAATATTAAAAGTTAGTGATTGACATAAATGTAAATGACTCAAACCTCATCTTAGTCCAGTATCTTGATTTATTATCTCCACCCAATTTAATGTTTATTTTCTTCAGCATTCATCATTGGTCTGCATTTAAGATATCTTAACGAGTAACTCAAATACAGTAATTTTAAACTTGAAGTTTAAAGAAAAATAAGTAATATCTGTTCAGCGCTTTATCTTGCTTCCGCTCTGACAAAATTGACATTCGATTTCATTTCCTCAAAGTGATGCTCCTGTTACCGGCATCTTTCTCAGAAGTGCGTCAATTGAGAGAGCATGCATGCAAAGCTGAAGTTAGGGTGTCATTTATTGCCATTTTTATTTTCCTTGTTTTAATTAAAGCTTTCATTGATGATGAAATTTTTGGTCCTGGAATGATCCTTGACAATGTCTGAAAAGAACACTTAAACCCATTGTTATATGGTGCTTTTGAACTAGCTAGCAAGAAAAGAATAGCTATTACATTGCCTATGACAACTAAATTTTTATTTTGTAACTGCCTCAAGGAACTCAGAATATGCTAAAATATTTGTGGAGTCCTAGTTTAATGACAATTTAGTTTTTTTTAAAAAAAAATCGATTACTACATCTATCATTTTTTGCATATATAGAAAAGAATATTCTGCATTATCTCTACTTTGTTAGTAGTTTTAAAATTATTTTAAGCAGCAAAGTTACTACATCATGCTTGTTTTCATCAAATAATATGTTTTCAGTAACATCTGTTTTTTGTTTATTGGTTTAATGGTTTGAAGTTTTCAGATGTTGTTATGGCCACTCCATGTCAGGATACTAATTTCTCCTTTGGTAAACTCAAAAGATTTTTCCTGGCTCAAATTTAAATTCAATACTGCATCCATCCTCCAATTCCAAGTGTATCACTATTAAATATTTCAGTGGGTTTCTCTGAACTCTACATATTATCTCTTGAGAATGGAACATTCAAAGCAAAGTTAGAGTCTGCTATTGGATTTGTAGCAAAGCAGAGCAGAATGATTGTGGTTAAAAAAGATACATGGAACACGACCAAATTAAAAATGTGAAGCTGCCAGCCTGCTGCTCTCCTCTTCAGAAGCATATGCAGCAGGATTAGAGAAGCTAACATCACCTGAGCTGAGCAGTTTCCTCTAATTAGGGAGGAAGCCTCACAAGGACACAACTGGCCATTTCTGTTAAGAAAATAGGATCCAAAAAGCCCCACCATATCCTCAGAATACTCTCTGCCTTGCTTTTCTCCAACTTTATTTGCAAACCCTAGTACTTGAGCTCGGCAAGACCAGGTCACTTGCCTGAATAACCCACTACTAACACTCTTTTCTGAAACATATCTTTAGTCAAAAAGAAAGGCAAGAATGTTAAGTATAAAGTAAGGGGCTTGGACTGAGATCCTGACATTTCTACTTTACATATCCCTTTTTAGCAAACAAGTTGGGGCATGGCTCACAGCTGCAGATTCCAAATGTCTGCCTGGAATGGTTGTTTAATATATGGAGTATAGAAAGCAGATCTTAACTTTGACTGTTAGCTCTTCCAATGTATGATATTGATGCTATTACTTATCTGTGACTCAGGCTCCATGTTACTGAAACTGGTGTATTAATAGTATCCACTTGCTAGAACTGTGATGAGGAACCAATAAAACCATATTGTACAAAGCTAGCTCTTTGTACAGTGTTCAAGCCATAGTAGGTAGTCAATAAATGATGAGTTAGAAAAATGAAATGAAATTATAACACCCAGGAAGAAAAGATAAGAAGAAGTAACCACAAAAATTGTTGTCTCTAAGCTACATTTTTCCATTAGTGAGAAGCTAATCCAGGGAAAAGAATACAGACTTAATAAATTATATTATTGGCTGCCCATCTTTTCTCTTGTTGATTACAACATGAGTGAACTACTTGAAAAGGGTTTTAGCTTGTGGATTCTTCTATTCTGGGGAAAAAACACAGCAGTGTTCTTCAGCAGAAACATAATGTGAGTCACATTTTAGTAGCCATTTTAAAAAACGAAAAGCAAGTGATTAGGTTATTTTTTAACCCAATGTATTCAAAATAGTATAATTTCAACACATAACTGGGGCAAAATAGTTAATGAAATACCTTATGGTTTTCCTCTTCAAAATCTAGTGTGTATCTTCCACTTAGAGCACGTGGCATTTCTGACCAGGCACATTAGGAATGCTTACTAGCCACATAGAGCTAGTGGATGCTGTGTTTGACAGCACATCAGTAGAAAATAGCTAAAATGAAGAAGGGAAGTTTAGGTAGGAAATCGGGCTAGGAGCCCAATACAGTGGTATTCATGCAGACTTTGTAATCATATACTTTGATTGCAGGCTGAATATTGGAATCATTTTCAAGATGTCTATAAGCCACATTAACCAAAGACACAGGTATTTCCACTAAAAAAAATGAGTGTCACACTAAGACATCTCAGGCAGTGTTAAACATGTCTTTCATTTTGTACTAATTAAAATTATAAGAGGTATAAGTTGTAAACTACTTGCTTTGTACCATGAAGTTTCTAATAAAAAGAGAAGATGATTTCTTCAACATGGTTTATTAAGACTGAATTGTATTATCTCCTAATCTTATTCAACCTTCTATTCAAAATATATCAGTGAAGATGGCTGTGAAACAGACTATGGTATGCTGCATTGAGGGATATTGTTCAAGTTTTATCTTTTCAGAATTGTACATTTTATTGTACTAATGCTTCTTCTATAACTATTGTATTAAATTAGAATTTTTAACATTATGATTCATAAATAACATGAAACTTGGTGCCCATAAATCAAAGGACTAAATTGGATGTTTAAAGTTAAGATTTATAAACTAACATACTAAATCACAACTTTAAAATTTAGGATTCATTAATAAGAACTTTTATATGCATGATGTATAAATCACAGCACTGTTCCTGATTCTTGGAACTTAATGCATGTAAATCAGAATTCTGAAAGTTAATATTAATAAATCAAGAAAATGCATTTTACTTGGTAAATTTCTTTTTTTATGGAATAGTTCCTACATTACATAATGGACACTACTTCTGAAAAATATGAATCTCAAAGCTTCCTTTGATAGCCATTTCCAGAACATCTTTTTATTTTATTTAAGCCCATTTGCTTATGTGAACATGTGAATATATTATATGTGTCTTTTTCATTCAAACCTAATATTCGTAAAACCAGTAATTAAGTCACATATAGATTTTTCCATTTCTACTCTAAAAATATCTACAAAATTTAGCTCTCCTCCAAAGAATTTATTTTTCACTCTTTCAATAATTTTTAACATGTATCTACAGTCTTTTTAAGATGATGTGAGCACATCTGGACAAAAGGTGCTTATATTGGGTCCTATTAACATAAGAGTGTGGTGGATGAATTACTTCTGGATGCTCATAGGTCATGTCTGTTTTTAACAGTCCATTTTACCTCAGCTAAAGCAATGGGAGAAGTTTGATTCTTCAATTGTAACATGTTATTGTGAGTTCAGAAGTGATAATTGCCTTACTTTCTTCATCTTAGATCTTCTGGGCTTCTGAGCATTCTACAGCAAACTAAATTCTGCCTTTTCCACTCCATTAAGTCTGCAGATATCTCCATGCCACTAGAGGCCAAAAACCATGTTGAGTTCATTTCCTATGTGAATATTCATCAACACTTAGTACTGTTGATTTCTTCATCATCAGCATCTCTTGATCTCTCTCCTAATTTCCAGCAGCTCCTTCTAGTCTTTTACAGAACTTCCTATCCTCACATCTCTTAACTTAAATGTTAGTGTTTCACTTGGTTCCCTCATTGAGCATTTTCTTTTCTCGCCATATGTGTCTTATTTTTGCCTACAGTGTCTACTACATAAATGTTGATCATTTATAGAGCTCTTTGCTAAGATGTAGAAATATTTACTCCCTTGATATACTACTGGCCTCTGTAAACACACATACTGAAAATGAGATTGCTTATTTCTTTTGCTAAAGCAGCTTTTCATTTTCAAATCCACGCCAAGCCCCATTTCTAATAAATGAAGACTATCCTCAAATTTCTTCCCATTTTGTTACTACATTCACAGTTTTAGTTGAGGCACCCATTAATTATTCCTTGGATTCTTCCCATTGTTTTCTAAGTACTCCTCGGGCTTACAGAATGGAAATCTGATCATACGAACTCCTTTATTTAAATATTTCAATGTCCCAACTTCTTATTTATATGGCCCTTAAATACCCATCTGGTTTTTCCTCTCCCCTTCCTTCCCTTCCTTTCCTCTCCCCTCTATTTTCTTTTCCCTTCCTCCTTCCTTCCTTCACCCCTCCCTCTGTCTCTTTCTTGCTTTCTTTTATTTAAATGGAACCAATTTCATGTAGCCAGGCAAAGATTTAACATGGCAATACATCCCTCTCTCTTCCACCTACTCCCATCTTCTCTCCTCCTTTTATTTTTCTTTGAATTTTTGCAATGATATACTTTCAATTTACTTCATAATCATAAGCTTAATACCCTATTAAATAAAGAATTCAGAAAGATGCAAGTAGAAAAACCAGTGCTCCTCAGGAATATATACAGGGGCTATACATAATAATCAAATTTCAAGATGTCAATTTCACTCATCCATTACATTTTTTGTATTATATGTATTATCAAAAATCAGAAAACATATGATATTTGTCAATTTGAGACTGACATATTTCACTAAGCATAATGGTCTCCTGTTTCCATTTTGTTGTGAAAGACAGGATTTCATTATTTTTTATGGCATTGTGTATATATATCACATTTTCTTTATCCATTCATCAGTTGATGGACATCTGGATTTACCCCAGATTTTACCTATTGTGAATTGAGCTGCCAATAAACTTGACAATGCATATAACTATTTCATATGCTAATTTCATTTCATTAGAGTAAATTCCTCACAGTGGGATGGCTGAGTCATGTGGTAGACCCATTTTCAGATTTCTGAAGAACCTCCATACTGTCATCCATCATGGCTGTATTAGTTTTAATTCCCATCAACAGTGTATTTGGGTACCTTTTTCTCTACTTCCTCACCAGAATCTGTTGTTTATTTCTCTGAATATATATTTATTTATTTGAAAGGCAGAGTTAGAGACAGAGAAGGAAGGAGGAAGAGGGAGACGGAGAGAGAGAGGTCGTCCATCCACTGGTTCACTCCACAAATGGCCGCAGTGGCCAAAACTGGACTGATCCAGAGCCAGGAGCTTCTTCCCAGTCTCCCATGTGGGTACAGGAACTCAAGGACTTGGGCCATCTTCCACTACTTTACAAGGCCATAGCAGAGATCTGAATCAGAAGTGGAGCAGCCAGGTCTCGGAACCAGTGCCTATATGGGATGCTTCACTGCAGGCAATGGCTTTCACCGCTATGCCACAGCATTGGCGCCTATTTTTTTTTTTTTTTTTTGATTTTTGGACGATATCCATTCTAACTGCTGTGAGGTGAAACCTCATTGTGGTTTTTATTTGTGCTGTTGTGATGGCCAGTGATCCTGAATATCTTCGCGTGTGTATATTAGCCATTTGATTTTCATCCTTTGAGAAATGCCTGTTCATGTCTGTAGCCCATTTCTTAACTGTTTGTTGTTGTTGTTGTTGTTGTTGAGTTTCTTGAGCTCTTTATATATTCTGGGTATTAATCAGATGTATAGTTAGCAAATATTTTCTCCCTTTCTATTGGTTGCTCTTAACTTGGTTGAGTGTTCCCTTTGCTATGCAGAAACTTCTTAGCTTGGTATAATCCTATTTGTCTCTTCTTGCTTTTGTTGCCTGTGCTTCTGGTGTCTTTTCCACGCAGTCTTTGTTTAGGCTTTTCTTTATTGGTAGATGGTGGTGTTTCCTTTGTTGGGAGGGTCTTTATTACTGATTCAATCTCTGTCTTGGTTATTGGTCTATTTAGGTTTTCTATGTTGTCACACCACATTTTTGGTAGATTGTATGTGTCCAAAAATCTACCCATTTCTTCTAGATTTTCCAGTTGGTTGGCATATAGCTGTTTCTGGTAATTCCTGATGATTGTTTTTATTTCTGGAGTATCCATTGTAACAACTCCTTTTTCATCTCAATTTTATTAATTTGGGACTTCTCCCTTTTTTTATTGTTGTTGTTAGTTGGGCCAATGGTTTATCAATTTTATTTTATTTAAAAAACTCTTCATTTCACTGACCTTTTATATGTTTTTCATATCATTTCTTAAATATATTCTCTAATTTTTAGTTCTTTGCTCTTACTAATTTTGGATTTGGTTTGTTCTTTTTTTTTAGATTCTTGAGATGTATTGCTAGATCATTCATTTGATGCCTTTCTGATTTCTTGATGTAGGCCCCAATTGCTGTAATCTTTCCTCTTAACACTGCTTTTGCTGTATCCCATAAGTTTGTTTTTTTGGACAGGCAGAGTGAGACAGTGAGAGAGACAGAGAGAAATGTCTTCCTTCCATTGGTTCACCCCCCCAAATGGCTGCTATGGCTGGCGTGCTGCGCCAATCCGAAGCCAGGAGCCAAGTGCCTCCTCCTGGTCTCCCATGTGGGTGCAGGGCCCAAGCACTTGGGCCATCCTCCACTGCCTTCCTGGGCCACAGCAGAGAGCTGGACTGGAAGAGGAGCAACCGGAACAGAATCCAGTGCCCTAACCAGGACTAGAACCTGGGGTGCCAGCACCGCAGGTGGAGGATTAGCCAAGTGAGCCGCAGCGCTGGCCCCATAAGTTTTGATGTTGTTGTATTGTTGTATTTGATAGGTTGTATTTTCATATTCATTCATTTCTATAATTTTTTATTTCGCTTTTGATTTCTTCTATCACCCACTGTTCATTGAGGAGCACATTTTTCAATCTCCATATGTCTGCATATTTTCTAGAGATTCTTAGGTGGTTCATTTCCAGCTTAATTTCATTGTGGTTAAGAAAAGATATATGGTAATTTTTCAGATTTTAAAATTAGCTGTAAATTGTTTTATGACCTAGCATATGGTCTACTCTAGAGACAGTTCAACAAACTGATGAAAAGAATATGTATTCTCTAGATGTAGGATGAAATGTTCTACAGATATCAGTTAGATCCATTTGGTTAATAGTGTGGATTAGCTCTGTTGTTTGTTTCTTGTTTTTTTTTGTTGTTGTTGTTGTTGCTGTTGTTGTTTAATCTGTCCATTGAAGAAGTGGGGGTATTGAAGTCCTCCATTATTACTGCATTGGAGCCTTTCTCTCTAGATAAATTAACATTTGGTTTAAATTGCCAGGTACCCTAGCACTGGGTGTATATACATTTACTATAGTCACATCTTCCTGTTAAATTCATCTCTTAATCATTATATAATGCCCTTTTTTTAAAGTTTATTTAAGATATATAAATTTCATGTATTTCATATATACAGATGTATGAACATAGTGGTGCTTCTTACTCTAACCTCCATTTCACTCATGCCCTCACCCTTCTTCCTCTTACCTCTCCTGTTCCCACTGTTAATTTTCACAAAGATCTACTTTCAATTTACCTTATACTCATTTCTTTTTTATTATTATTTTTTGACAGGCAGAGTGGACAGTGAGAGAGAGAGAAAGGTCTTCCTTTTCCATTGGTTCACCCCCCAATGGCCGCTGCGGCCCCCGCAGTACAGCTGGCACACCGCGCTGATCCAAAGCCAGGAGCCAGGTGCTTATCCTGGTCTCCCATGTGGGTGCAGGGCCCAAGGACTTGGGCCATCCTCCACTGCACTCCTGGGCCACAGCAGAGAGCTGGACAGGAAGAGGAGCAACCAGGACAGAATCTGGCGCTCCGATCAGGACTAGAACCCAGGGTGCCAGCGCCGCAAGCAGAGGATTAGCCTATTGAGCCGTGGCGCCAGCCACCTTATACTCATAAGATTAACCCTTCACTAAGTAAAGTGTTGAATAAATAGTACAAAGGAAAAAAAATAATTCCTCAACAGTAGAGACAAGGGCTATAAACAATCATTGAATCTTAAAATGTGAGTTTCACTTCAATATATTACATTTTAGGTACTCTATTAGCTACTACAGATCAGGAAAAACATATGGTATCTGTCTTTTGGGACTGGTTAATTTCTCTTAGTATAATGGTTTCCAGTTGCATCCATTTTTTTGCACAAGACATGATTTGATTTAGTAGTAGTATCCCATAGTGCATATATATTATAATTTCTTTATCCAGTCATCCATTGATGGACATCTGGGTTGATTCTGTATCTTAGCTGTAGTGAATTGAGCTGCAATGAACGTGGGGGTACCAATAACTCTTTCATATGTTGAATTCATTTTGTTTGGGTAAGTTCCCAGGAGAGGGATGGCTGGGTCATATGGTAGATCTATTTTCAGATTTCTGAGGACTCTCCATACTGTCTTCCACAAAGGCTGTACCAGTTTCCATTCCCACAATAGTGGATTAGGGTATCTTTTTCCCAACATCCTTACCAGCATACGTAATGCCCTTCTTTGTCTCTTTTAACAATTTTTTTGTGTTAAAATCTATTTTGTCTGATACTAGGATGGCTATTCTTGCTCACTTTTGACTTCCAATTGCATGAAATAATTTTATGCATCCTTTCACTTTGAATCCCTATGTGCCTTTGTTGGTGAGGTGTTTCTTAGAGACAGCATATACATGATTCTTATTTAAGATGTATTTATCAGGACAGGCACTATGGTATGGTGGATTAAAGCCCTGTCCTGAAGCACAGGCATCCCATATGGGCGCCGGTTCTAGTCCCGGCTGCCCCTCTTCCGATCCAGCTCTCTGCTATGGCCTGGGAAAGCAATAAAAGATGACCAAGTCCTTGGGCCCCTGCACCCACGTGGGAGACCCGGAAGAGGCTCCTGGCTCCTGGCTTCAGATCGGTGCAGCTCCGGCTGTTGCAGCCATCTGGGGAGTGAACCAGCAGTTGGAAGACCTCTCTGTCTCTACCTCCCTCTGTAACTCTGTGTTTCTAGTAAAATAAATCTTTTGAAAAATATATGTATTTATTTATTTTGAAAGGCAGAGTTACAGAGAATGAGGGAGAGAAACGGAGAGGATCTTGCATCTACTTTTTTTATTTTCCGGATGGCCACTAGAGCCAGGGCTGGGTCAGGCTAAATCCAGGAGCCAGGAGGTCCATCTGGGTCTCCCACATAGGTGGCAGGTGGCCAAACAATTGGGAAATCCACTATTGCTTTATCCAGGCCATGAGCAGAGAGCTGGATTGAAAGTGGAGCTGCTAGGACATGAAGCAGCACCTATATAAGATGCCAGCATCATCACAAGCAGTGGTTCTACTTGCTATGCCACAGTGCCAGCCCCAGGGTTTAATTTTTTAATCCATTCAGCCGGTATGTATCTGTTGATTGGAGAATTTAAGCCACTTACATTCAAGGTTATTGTTGATAAGTAATGAGTTGTTCCTGCCATTTTTCCTTAAACATTCCTGTTGTTCATTCTGGATCTCATGTGTACTTTTACTAGGAAGTTTTCTGCTTTTATATTCTTTCATGGTGGTGATTATTTTTCTCTGTTTTTGTATATAGTACATCTTTAAGTATCATTGGTAAAGTTGGCCAGGTGGTGATAAATTCTTTGAATTTCTGTTGTTTTGGAAGGCCCATCTGCTTTTATTTTCTCAATTCTGCTTATGCCTCCTGGGATAATCTACATTTCAAATGAATGGTTCTCAACCTGGATGATTTTTCTCCACTGGGAACATCAGCAATATCTAAAGACGTTTTTGATTGTCATAACTAACTGATGGTGGTGTTGCTGCTGCTAACGTCTAGTAGAAAGAAACCTGTATGATACTAAACAGCCTGCTATGTAGGGAACAGCCGCCTGTGACAAAGAACTATCTAGTCCCTAACGCCAATAGTGCAGAGGATTGGAAACCCTGCTATGGACAAACTAAATAGGCATAGTTCACCAAGAAAGTGGAACTGCTGTGTGAATCTGAGCCTTTGAACACGCTATATACATACTATGGCCTTGGCCTGAGATATTCTTTCTTCCTTTACAATCGGGTACATTCTTTCTTGACAGACCCATTCACCTTCTTCCTACAAGCTCCACCTTTGTAGAGGGATATGTTCATCTTCTCAGGCATTGATGACCTATCAACATAGTGTTGTGGAAATAAAACACATGGGATTCAGAATCAGAATGACATTGTTTTGAAGCATTATTCCACTTGACTAGTGGTGTGTACTTGAGCAAAGTAAACCTTTTGAACCCCGATTCCTTTGTCTGATAATTGTGAGTACAAAATAAGAAACCAACAATTGTACCAGTGTGGTTTAATTACATATTGATACAAAGGAAATCTAGTTCTACATTGGTTACCCAACTGACCACTGATATTAACTTGGATGGTTTTATAGGCTATCCGTTACATAGTAAGTGAAACGGAAAGATCTTCCCACATAAAGGATGCTCATTTTTCATTAAAACAAATGCAAATAGTTAGGCTCCCAAATTAGACTATAAGGTCTATTTACACATAGTTAAGGGAAAAATAACTAACAGGATTTGTCTAATAACTGTCATAAACTACACTTGGATAATTGGATTCTTCCAACAAGGGAACTGTATGACTCCTGATAAATCTACTTTTGGAAATATGTTACTTTATGTGGATTATATTATGAAATATAAGAATTTGTAGTTTAGAAACATGGTACTGGAACGCTAAGGGGAAACAACACTAAAACTTATAACTGACTAATAAAATGTTGGCACATAAAAACGCTATATACTTTTCTCTAGTAAAATGGTTGTACTTGGAACTAGCATATGAAATGGAGGATAGTGTAGGTGTATGCATGTATGTGCATGTGTGTTACCACTTTTTTCTTTGCTCTCCAACAAATGTTTTTTTCAATTAGCTAATTTTGTAGCTTGGACTACTCAGTGTGAGCCATCTAGAGCATGCTTATTTACTAGGGTTACCAATATAAATTGAACAGTGATGCAGAACTATAGAGAAGACACGTACAAATGTATTTGAAATGATTCTCAAAAATGTGATCATGATTAATTATTCCACCGAAGCTTCTAAAACAAATGTTATTTGAGAATTTTGAAGCTGCTTTTTTAAACTTGTGATGAATTCAGCATTACAGTAAGCAGAGCCATCCTGTCTGCAGTAATGTACTTGAGTCATCTAAGCTATTCCCAGAGGAAATAATGGGTGAAAGGAAAACCAAGTAAAAAAGAACTTTTATCAGATCTACTGTAAAAAGCTTTTCTGAAATCAAGGGCATATGCAGATTTCCTTGATAACCTGACTCCATGTGACTTAGTTTAGTCATTTTGTTACTTCCTGTCATTTATTTACTCTATGTAACTTAACATCTAAATATATAGTTCTATGCCCCAAATTATATGTATTTTGATGGCATAAAACATTGATAACATTTTGAGCATATCCAAAAGTATGCCTCTAGGGAGTTTAATAACATATATTTGTGATTCAAGAGAAGCATTTTATATAATTAGAAACAGGACTAGTTTTCACATTTAGCTACATTTTAATTTTATTACTTAAATTAGATAATAAAACATTACAATATTCACAAAATTATTAGGTGAAATTGTCTAAAGCTAGCTGATTTTTATCTTGAAATGTCATTTTTATTACCAAATGAGAAAAATATTAAACATTTTTCCCTTTGAGATTTAATGTAATTGTACAATCTAGAAAGAATCTAAAATATAAAATAATATGCTCCAATATAAATATATAAGAAAGCTTGTATGTCATAAATAGTGTATTCAAATGGAAGGTGAATTATAAACTAGAAAAATTATAAAACACTGGAAAAAAGTTACTAGTTTAACATATAAAAGCTCTTATAAATGAAAATGGGTAAAATCATATGAAATATATTATGAGATAAAAGAAGTAATCCAAAAAGAGTCAGAATACAGAAGGTCAATAACATAGAAATAGACAAGTTCACTAGTTATTGGATAAGTTTCGGTTGAAGTAATAAGATCCTTTATCTGCCATATGGTTCATTTTTAATACAATGTTACCACCCAGAGTTGATGGCCATGTATAAAAGGAAATGATATTTTATTACATATCTAGTTAGCATATAGATTAATATAACTTTATTGGGTGAAATTTCACTTTAAAAATATCGCTCTGTCATAGAAAGTTCCTTGGAAGTTATCCTGAGGAAACAGTTATGGCCACAGAATGTCATTACAGCATGATTTTTTAAAAAGATTTTTTTTTATTTGAGAGGTAGAGTTACAGACAGTGAGAGGGAGAGACAGAAAGGTCTTCCTTCTGTTGGTTCACTCCCCAAATGGCTACAACGGCCAGAGCTGTGCCAATATGAAGCCAGGAACCCGGAGCTTCCTCCTGGTCTCCCACGTGGGTGCAGGGGACCAAGGAGTTGGGCCATCTTCTACTGCTTTCCCAGACCATAGCACAGAGCTGGATTGGAAGAGGAGCAACCAGGTCTAGAACCGGCGCCCATATGGTATGCTGGCACCGCAGGCAGAGGATTAACCAAGTAAGCCATGGCACCAGCCCCTACAGCATGATTTAATATCTACTAACAATCAGAAATAACCTAAATATACAAGAAAAGGGGTGGTGTAAATAAATTGTGATACAACTATAGAACTATATGATCATGAAAACCGTATTGTAAAAATGTGTTTACTAATATAATAAAATGCTCATAATTCCTAGTTACCTGACAAAACAAAAATTCAAAGAAATGGACATCATTTTTATTTTAGAATGTTTTGGTAACAAGAGTGACAAATTTACATAGGTAGTAAGATGTTATTATAATGTGTGCCTGTCGAAGTGAGGAGCTACTATAAATACTTCTCAACAGCTCCATGTTAAGGACTTATAGATGATGAAGACAATAGTTCGTCTTGATTCAGGATAGGAAAGCAGCTCTAAAGAATCAATTACTGTGTCATCTCCCACCTTCATTTAAAAAAAGAAAAAGATTTATTTTATTTGAAAGGCAGATTGATATAGGGAGGGAGGTGGGGAGAGGAAGGTGAGGGAGAGAAAGCACAGTTGAACTTCCATCCTCTATTCACTCCCCAAATGGCTGCAATGGCCAGGGTTGGTCCAGGCAGAAGCCAGGAGTCCAGAGCAGAAGATCTTACGGCTCTCTTAGGATTCTGGCTTTCTCACTGTCCATCTGTTCCTCTTTCAATGTCTTATTTGTTATTTGCATTTCTTTTTCTATATCTTCTACTTGTAAAATTGTTATTGCTTGTGTTTCTATGTCTGTTTCTAGGTGTATTTCTGTATGTATCGACAAAAAAAACCAGCCCTCCTAAAAGAGAGGATCGTATTGATCCATTAAGGCATGCCCACAACAGTGCAGAGCTCTTATGGAAGGCTACCTCTTTAGCTCCTGGTCCAGCTTGACTTTTGTTGTCAACATTGGTTTATAGTCAGTTTTATCTAGGACGGTAGAGTTACATGACACAAAGTGAGAAGCCATGATTTACTTTTCTAAAAAGGGAATTGGAGAACTAGGGGACTTGTTAGAAGCATTACCTTTCTGGGATGAAATCATAAAATCTTTAACACAGAATCTTTAACATAGAGGCTGGCACTGTGGTGTCACAGGTAAAGCCACTGCCTGCAGCACCACCATCCCATTTGGGAGCTGGTTCAAGTCCCAGCTGCTGTATTTCTGACCCAGCTCCCTGCTAATGCACCTGTAAAAGCAGCAGAAATGGCCCTGCACCCACATGGGAGACTCAAACGAAGCTCCTGGCTTTGGCCTGGCCTGGTCCTGGCCATTAAAGCCATTTGGGGGAGTGAAACAGTGGATGAAAAAACTCTCTGCCTCTGCCTCTCTGTAACTCTGCCTTTCAAATAAATTTTTAATGTACACTAAACTGATCTTCTGTTAAAAAAAAAAAAAAAGAAATTATCAATTCCCAACTTGACTCTCACTGGGATTAAACATGACAATAGGTCTGATCTGATTTCATCATCATTTAAAAAAAAATCATCTATTATTTTTCACTTTATGTTTCTGTGTGGGAGCAAACTGTTGAAATCCTTACTTAAGGTATACTAAGCTGATCCTCTGTATATTAAGATAATCGAAAATGAATCTTGATGTGAATGAAAGGGGAGAGGGAGTGGGAAAGGGGAGGGTTGTGGGTGGGAGGGACGGTATGGGGGGGGAAGCCATTGTAACACATGAGTCGTACTTTGGAAATTTATATTCATTAAATAAAAGATAAAAAATAAATAAATAAATAAATAAATTTTTAAAAAACTTAAAAAGGAATCTGTAACACAGATCATTTTCTTATTAATGGTTCATTCAAAGTTTTTCTTATTAAAGGTTCATTCAAAATAATATTTGTACATAAAGAAAAATCAGTACAAGTTATACTTTTCATTTAAACATTTATTTCTTTAGGAGTATGCATTTGGCAGAGCAGTGAACACACTGCTTGGGATGCTCACATTCCCATATTGAAGTTTTTGGGATTGAGTCTGTTTTACTTCCAATTCTAGGTGCCCACTAATATGTACCCTGGTAGATAGTAATGAAGGCTCAATTACCTGGGTTCCTGCCACCCAGGTGGGAGACCTGGATTGAGTTCTAGTTCCTGTTTTAGACCTGCCCCAGAGAGAGCTCCCATCTACTGGTTTACTCTCCAAAAGCCTGCAACAGATAAGGGCTGGGCCAGTATCTAAGTCAGCAGTTTGATCTCAGTCCAGATCTTCCACATAAGTGGCAGGAACCCAAATTCTTGAGCTATTACTGCTGCTTCTCAGGGTCTGCCCTACCAGGAAGCAAGAGTAAGGAGCTGGAGCCAAGAATTAAAACCAGGTACTCCACTGTGGAATGTAAGCATCTTGATTTGTTTAGTTTCATGTTTTTTTTTTTTTATTTGAAAGGCATAGAGTCAGAGAGAAAGATGGAGAGAGATTTTCCCATCTGCTGGATCACCCCCCAGATGCAAACATCCAGGGATGCCCTAGGCTGAAGCTAGGAGCCTGGCAATCAATCTGGGTCTCCTATGTGGGTATCAAGGACACAAGTACTTAAGCATCTTAACCACTAGGCTAAATGTCACCCCTGCTATTCATTTTTAAACCACTAGGTCTAGTTTAATCTCTAAAGGCTATTTTGTTCCTGCTAGTGATTATTTGTAAACATATTCTTCTTTTAAATTGCTTATCTTGGGCATCATTCCATCAGTTGTTCTCACTCCCCTTTCTATATTGATTCCTCTAAGAACACTATAATTAATGCTTAGTTATGATAGTGGCTTCATGCATTCACATCATGTTTCATTTCACCTTCGTCTAAAGCAGTATTTGGATATTACAGCTAAGTAATTACTCAAACTGTATGCAGAACCTTGTGGTATGTAGTTTTGAAGCCATCTAAACCAAGAATAGTTTACCTTTTCAAAATTTGGTGGTACTTTTCATCTTAAATGTTTCTTCACTTTGATAACCTTGGTCTTTCCCACTTGCTTATTATCTAGCTTCATAAATAATTCTCCAAAAATCTCCTTACTTGTATGAATATTGTCTTCCTTAATGTCACCATAGTCTATTTTTCGCTTTTTAAAGCCTGTTGCGATAGTGCATTTTCTTCCTGCTCAGGCACAAAATGAGTTGTGGGATATTTCTCCTTATTTTACCTTTTTATTCATCATCAATTTGATTTTTTTCCATTATTTAAGTCTTGTTTATTAGTATCCACTGTATTCAAGATGTTCTGTTGGGCACTCTGGGGCTAGTCCCAGCCCATTAGTGAAGGGAAAGAATGAATATATGTAATTATAATATGGAGAAAGGGGAAAAGAAGAAACTACAAAGTTAAGATGATACTAGAAATCTCATGAAAAAGTGGAGGAATTTGAGGAGCACAGAAAACATTATACAGGGTATGATAATTTTTTCTTTTTCATATGCTTGTATATGACAATTTGAATGCATCGTTTTGAATTGAAATTCATTGAACAAAGAAACTGTAATAGGATATCAGCATGGGAGGGGATCTAGAAAATCATTCAGCATGGAATGTGTTGTGGCCAAATGCAGCAGAACAAAGGCTAAGTAAGAAAAGCTCTTTTAGAGAAGCTACTAAGAAGAAGCTTCAAAAATGCCCATTTAGTAGGATTCAGAGATACACCTGCTGTGTTGCAAGTAGAATGATACAAGAATTGTTACCCAAGAATCTGAACATTTTGATAGTGGGAAGAAATAAGAAATCATAGAAGAGAAAGTAAATGAAGGCATGAGAATGCTCTGAGAATAAAGATAAAGATTGGGAATTAAAGGATGTACAGCCCTCTAAGAACAATGTCGTGCAGCTCAAAATGTGAGCTCAGATGTTAAAATGAGATTTAAAAACACAAATTTTAAGTAACATTCGAAAAATTTTAAAGACAACAGAAAAAGGAGATTGCACATATTTTCACATTTATCTTAAAATAACTTGATAATATTGGCTTTGGCATTGGTTTTTTAGGTATGGCATCAAAAGCACACGCAACCACAAAAAAAAAGATAAATTATACTACACCAAAATTTACAACTTCTATGCATCAAAGGACGTAATCAACAGAGTTAAACCCCAATGCACAGAGTAGGAAAATGTTTACAGATGATATATCTGATAAAGAATAATCCAGGGGCAGGTGTTTCGTATCACACCTAAGAAACCACTTGGAATCTACCTAGGTTTGAGTCCTGGCTCTGCTCACCATTCCAGCTTCCTACTAATGCACACCCTCAGGGGAAGCAGTGATAACTATGGTAGTTGGGTACCTGAAACCTGCATGAAAGACCTGGATTGAATTCCTGACACTGGGCCTCAGCCTGGCCCACCTCTGTTTGTTACCTGCATTTGGAGAGTACACCAAAGAATGGGAGTGTGTAGTCACTTGCACTCTCTATCTCTCTGTCTCTCTCCCTCTCCCTCTTTCCCTCTCCCTTTGTCTCACTCCTCCCTCCCTCTCTGCCCCCTCTTTCCCCTCTGTCTCCTCCCCTCTCTCTGCCTTTCAAATAAATTTTTAACTTGAAAAAATAATTAATATAATATATGAAGATCTAATACCACAATTAATATAAATATGTACTATATAATTAGTCAAGCTGATTAAAAAGTAAGAAAAATCCCAGACTTTTCTCCAAAGAAGATATACATATGTCCAAGAAACATATGAAAGTATGTTCAGTATCACTGATAACTAAGGAAATGCAAATCAAAACCACAGTGAGGGACTGGCGCTGTGGTGTAGTGGGTAAAGCTACCAGCTGCAGTGCCAGCATCCCATATGTGTGGCAGTTCGAGTCCCAGCTGCTCCACTCTCTGCTATGGCCTAGGAAAGCAGTGGAAGATGGACAAGGACCTTGGGCCCCTGAACCCATGTGGGAGACCTGGAGGAAGCTCTTTGCTTCAGATCAGCACAGCTTCAACCATTCCAGCCAGTTGGGGAGTTAACCAGCAAATGGAGGATCTCTCTCTCGCCCTCAAACCCTCCCCCCGCCCTCCCACCCTCTCCCTCCCCCTCCCCCTTCCCCTCCCCCTCTACTAAGAGATGAAGAAATACAGGATCTGAGGAGGTGTTTAAAAAGTACAAAGTTTCAAATAGATTCCCAAGATGGCTGAATTGGGAGGGAGATTACTGTTCTGTTCTAGGGGAAGATAGCTTTAAAAAAAAGTGGAGAGAGTGCAATTTCAGGGAAGAGTTAGGGAGAAAACTGCAGGGGAAACTCTACACAAATTAAAGGGTCAGTGTGGATCTACATGGAAGGTGTGGATGTGCACAACTCAGGACTCCAGCAGCCAAGAGCCTCAGCACCATCTTTGGAGCATGAGGTGAGAACAGACTGCAGCAGCCCAAGCCAGTAGTGATGAAGCAGAAGAAAGAACCTGGTCTGAGTCCATCTTAGAGTCCAGTGGAGGACAGCCTTGAGGGAAATAAAAAGAAAAAGGGAGCACATTATTCTCTTGCTGACCACCCAGCGCACTGGCATCTTAGAACTAGCTGAGAGAGGGTGGGTGCCATTTTGGACATCTGTAACAGCTGTAGTGGATTGTGTTCATGTGCCCCAGCAACTGGCTGAGAGGAGACACCCAAGTCTAGCTGGGAGAATTGCCAGGGCACTGAGTACTTGGAACTGTGGGAGCCTTGTGTGCTGGGATGTACTGTGAAACCATTGTGGTTGTGTGGGAGGGGGCAGGGTGTGGCTGGGTCTACCAGCAGTCATAGTGGGTGGATATGAATCTCCCTGATTGCCTGGTGAGAGTCTGCACAGATCCTTTGTGTGGTTCTTGTGTCAGTGCAGATGAATATTGCACCCATTGGGACTAGCCACCAGGCTTTGGACTTCTTGGAGGAGAGGTGAGTGTGAGACTACACCAGCAGTGCTGATCAAACCCTGACCTAGGATGAACAAAAAAAAAGAGGTTTACCATGCTCAACATGGGTATCAACTTGGATACTCTCCTCAACCTGGAGCACTGAAAAGAGCACCTGGGCCACACCCACCACGCAGTCTGGGTATTCACTGAAACAGCAGACACTCCACTAAGCCAAAGAGGAATAGTCTGAAGATAAAACTCATCACAGGGGAAAAAATGAACAAGTATCTCCACAAATTCCTAAAAAGCAATGCAGCAATTCAAGAAACAAGAATGAGGAAGACAACATCATGCCCCCAAAGGAACACAGAAGCACTTTAATACTGAATGGGGCTGGCACCGTGGCTCAACAGGCTAATCCTCCGCCTGCGGCACTGGCACACTGGGTTCTAGTCTCGGTCGGGGCGCCAGATTCTGTCCCGGTTGCCCCTCTTCCAGGCCAGCTCTCTGCTGTGGCCCGGGAGTGCAGTAGAGGATAGCCCAAGTCCCTGGGCCCTGCACCCCATGGGAGACCAGGAGAAGCACCTGGCTCCTGCCTTCGGATCAGCGCGGTGTGCCGGCCATGGGGGCCATTGGAGGGTGAACCAACGGTAAAGGAAGACTTTTCTCTCTGTCTCTCTCTCTCACTGTCCACTCTGCCTGTCAAAAAAAAAAAAAAAACTGAATGGGAAAATGAAGAGATTGAAGAAATGACAGAAATAGAATTCAAAAAAGTGATCGTAGGATTAGAGTAATCAGAAGCAAATCCACAAATTAAAGAATTCCATAAAGGTGCCAGGATCTGTCATACCTCCAGCCTTTGGGCTTGTCCTTCTCTTAGCCTACAATCCTCTTTCCCTCATTTCATTCCTTAGTAGTCTTTAGCACTTTCACATCATGTTGCTTTCTCTGGAGAAAAAAAATCTTTTCTTGATCATCCAAATCAAAATTATGCTCTCCTATTTGGATGTCTCAATTCCTACTTATTCCTATAGAATATATATTTAGGGGTTATTTCTTATAGCCTATCTTTCCTACTAGACCATAAATTCCTTGAAGACCAGGACCATAGTTGACCTAAAACACAGCGGTATCCTCAAGAGCTAGGAGCTTGCCTGGTGTGGGGCTTGTATTTAGTAAACATGTGTTTAATGAGGAAGTGAATCTAGTTGATAATAAAAGCAATTTAGATTTTAGGTTAAATGTAATCAAATAATTTGTTGAAGCTCAAAATTCTGAGAAAGTGTTAGAATAAAAGTGAGATTATAAAGTTAATTGATGTCATTTATTCCACTTCCCTTCTGATGCTGTCATATCAAAATGGAGAAGACTAAAAACTACATATTCAGATTCCCTTCAAGCTACTGTCTGAATGATAATTAGATTGTTCCAGTGATTCCCACTCTGAGGATCAAATGGCTTGGGGGCAATCTTCCCGCCATGGCTGCTGTCACTGCTAGCAAGGCATTCATAAAGATGTATCTGTCTGAGGCCTGACTGAGGGTTCTGGTGACAGTTAACTCCTGGGTATGAGAGGCAAATGTGACACAGAAGGCATAGTACTAATAGCATTGTCTCATCTTCAGATCTTAGCTATGGTGAGTCTAATGGCAGACTGCTGACTTTCAGTCCTCCAGTTTTAAATACCTAAATACTAATATAAAATCCCTTTCTGCCTAACATACTTGGAATTGTCAGTTCATTGCATTGAACCTAGAGAGATACACATAAAATATAAAAAAGGAATTGAAAAAATGGCAAGTTTTCATGTTATTGACCAATAGCTGTAAACTCCTACCATGGCAACCTTCCGTAACAATTACTAAATGAACAATTTATGATTGTTTTAAATGGAACAAAAATAATTACACAAAGCTATCATAGAATCACTAAAATAATATTATGGCAAGTGGACATTAATTAGGTTTCCAGAGAATTTACACTAGAAAATCAGAATCCTTTCCTCCTGGTATACCTGGATTTCTTCAAGAATTTATCAAAAATCCCTGAGTACCATCTCGGAGAGTTCAGTTTCCTGCATCACTCCAGTACCCTTGATAACAGTCCTCTATCCTCCTACACTGGTTTGCTCATTCTTATATGATAATTATTATCACATTAGTTTGAAGTTAAAATTTTACACATCCCTTCCTCATTCCCGTATGTTTGAAACTTCTGAACGTCAAGAAATGTTTTTTTCCATATAACCTTAAGAACTAGTATGATTTTTTTTTACCCTTTAGGTGTGTTCAATAAAATTAAATACTTAATATTAAATTACTGTATAACTAGGTAAATTCGTAAGTGATTGAAAAATATTAACCTCAACTGCACTGATTAATGGCTTTATACAAACTGGAAAGAAGTCTTAATTAGAATCACCCTAGGCTTTTTCACTTGGAGTAATCATTTAATCCTCAAAAGAAAAGTTGCCTTGTCTTGTGTTTCTGTGGCATAATATATTAAATTGTTATGGTATCATTTTTTATTCTGCTTGGCAATTGAGCTGATGATTTTTGTTTGGGTAGTGCTCAGTCTCATCAACTCAATTTCCAAATTTCTGAAAGGTTCAGGCTTTACCTGCCTCTTTCCTCTGCCCACATCAGGGCTGTGCCCACAGTGGGTGTGCAGTGGGCTCCCTTTTTTTCCACATGATCATTTTCTTGTAACTGTTCCCCCTCTCTTTTAGCCAATTCCTCTTTTGGCTCCCAAGCCTCTATGGCAGGTCGTTTTTCAATTTGAGAATTAGTAGGGGATCAACAGAAGCTATTGCACATTGCCTCTCATTTCATCATTTAGAATAAACTGACTTTTTTTCTTTTTTGGACATCACCCATATACTTAAGACACCCACATATTTGGAGTAAATCACTGTAAATAGGTGATCAGCAGAAAACAACAGCCTGTAGAACACATTACCAAGAAGCAGCAGGCAGCCAAGTTCTTCCTAACTGGGCTACTAGCCACCAATTTAAAGCTTTAATCTGCACACACTTTCTCCACACAGAAGTCTGTTTTTCTGCACAACATAAATGGAAGGGGACAAAACACTGCTGCTCTAAATTATATTAAATTGATATTTTTAAACAATTTTGACTTTGAGTTGGTAAACACACTTTGGAAAATGCATGTCCCCAAAAAATGAAGGGTGCTAAAAATAAGAATTGATGTAAAGATACATGAAAAGGGGTCTTCTGAAAAATCACCTACTACACGATCACCATAACCCCCTTACTCTTTCATTAACTTGTAACTAATTGGCTCTGGCAGTATTGGACTTGGTCCTTACATGATGCCACCAAAATTTTTTTTCAGTCTTTTAGTTACTAATAACACCGTCTGGCATAGGGAAGGCAAGTGGCTAAGTTCTTCATTTTAATTTTCTGGAGCCTTCTTAAATTTTGATATTTTCTGTTCCAGGCTTACAATAAGCATTTTCTAAGGAAAAAACTATTTTGAAGGTGAGTTACTGAGTATTCTGTTCTAATGATATTCTACCATAGAGCAATGAATGTGAGCTTATAATCATAAAATTACTTGATGATGCTTTTTTATTCAAATATTCCCAGAGCATTAAAGGAAATAAAAACCCCATCCATTTGCATACTACTTCTAATAGAGAATAAAATAAACAGAAAATTATGTTTCTTTGCAACATAAAGTATCAAAATCATTAAAAGGAATATTTCTGATTCCCTGCCATCAACTCTAAACAAACATGTCATTTTCCATTGGCAACTCACATGTGACATCAAATTATGTTCTGGCTTTAATCTCTAGCTCACCATGTGCTTTTATTTATTTTTGCTACATAAAAAAAAAATCCTTTGCACATACTACTCCCTTCTTCCCACTCCCTTTTCCCATCCCTCTGCTCTCAGGATTTCAAAACCTTCTCCCAACTTGTACCTCCCCTGGACTTTATACAAAAACCATCACAAGATTTCAAAGAAGCATCTAAGCCTATCTCATATTTTTCCCATGTACACACACAATGTGCTTTAAATTAAAGTTCTATTTTGTTGGACAGAATACAGACTACATAAATGACAACCCAATACAGAGGAAGGTTAGCACTGTGATCTTGGAAGTCAGACGGCCCTGGCCCTGGTCCCATGAGAATGATTGACATTTTATTTGTTTGCAGCCCCTCAATACATAGAAGACGCCTTCTTTTGCTAGATAGACTGTATTCCTATAGCTCTACTGACATGTGCTGCTTATAGCTGAGAGATTCACAAAACAGCAAGGCCTGGGATCACTAAAAGTTGCCTCATCTTAAGGAAGTTTAAGAGCTAATCATGCAGCTCATTCATGCTCCCTATCGCCACCAGTTGGAGTCCCCTTAGTTCTCGTACAGTATCTACCTTGCTGCTTGAAGTGTGGTTCAGTAGCATTGGCACATCTGGGAGTTGGTTAAAAATGGCCCACCGTCTCACCGCTATATTAGACCTTGTAGTTTAACAAGATCCACAGGTGGTCCAGATGTACATTAAGTGGGAGCAGCACACCTCCCAAAGTGTGCTCAGCCTTTGGCCACAGAATTCAACAAAATGGCCCTTGTTGCATCTGAAGATACTTGAGGAAGGTCATAGCTCTGAGATTTTGTCTCTATATATGCACGCCTTAAATTCTGGAAAGCTCAACAATGCTTCAATCATTTTTGACTTCTCAATTCCAGACCTAGAAATTTTAATTTTTTGTTTTTCCCTTGATTTTGACAAAATATTACTTTTATTACTGATAAAATCTTAGGCTCGTGAAGGTGAAATGCGAGGGTTAAATGGACTTCAGCTCACTAGGCCTGCTACTAAATCCATCATCTCCAAATCAGACCTTTGAATGATACTTTTAAGGAAAAATTACAGAGCAGACACATTGCGGAACACAGCTTAACAAGAGGGAAGGTAAAGAGTTGGAATTCCATTGTTTCAAAAAGCCTAATTGATTACTGTAACCAGTTTACAAACATGGAAAATTAGCACCAAACTCAATCAGTGGCAATAAATGGGTCTGGGTCATGAGGCTGCGGTGTTACACTGGGAAAGCTTTGCCAAGCGACCTGCCAAATGTCTTTTAGAATAGCTTCCTTATTTTTTTAAAAATCATTTCTCAATATATGTGTTAGAAGGTACAAAAATGTCATTCCTACCAAAAAACACTAAGTATTACAAAATAATTTTTACTTAGGCATGTGTTAGGAACTCTTATGGTTTGAATTTGTCCTCCAGGGGCTCATGTTAGGAGTGTGATCCTCACTGTGGTGATAAGAGGTGGAATCTAATGGGAGGTCCTTAGGTCATGGAGACTGTGCTCTCAAAAGGAATTAAAGTAGTTTTCCTGAGACCCTTGAATTGGTTCTCCAGGGAGTTGTTAAAATAGGAGTAAGCATAGTCCCTCTCCTTTGCTCTGGCTTCCAGTTTTGCAATGTGAGTTGGGTCTCTCACACATGTTCTTCCCATGTGCCATCTCATTAAGCACTCAGTAGAGGCTGAACCATTGGGGTCACTCTATCTTGGACTTTCAGCCTCTCGAACTCTGAGCTACATGAATCTCTTTACTAAGTGCCAGGAATTAGGTATTTAATTGTAGTAACACAAACATGCTGGAACACATCCACATACATGCCCATATACTCATATGCCCATACACACACATACTCATTTCATGGAGTATAAAATAGCCCAACTAAGAACACAGTACATATATTTGTACTAAATCGGTCATGAATACATATTTCTTGAAATTAACTAATAAAACTGATATTTGAATGATGTTTGGATACCCAATTTTAAAGTTTTAAGGTGAAGTTACAGATTGTGTTGAGCAGATTACAAGCATGGATTCAATGAGTGAGAATCACTATGATCTTTTCGCTGTCAGGCCTGTATGTTTATAATCAAAAGAATGATGAATTGGGAATGCAGACATTTCCATTTCTGTTCCCAGCTCTCTGCTTAATCAGCCTGACCTCACTATGTCTGCTGTTTTCTCATCTCTACCTGAAAAAGGTGGATTACCTTAGAGATGCCAGCCTGCTTTAGCATTCTGTTTCCAATGGCACAAAAGCTTTATATATTATTACCTGTATTATTCAGAAAAGTGTGATAATTTTTATTATTTTCTTGTTAGTTGCTAGAAGTTCTCTAAAATTAAAAACAATCACAAAGTTAGTTTTATGGAAAAAAGATTCAGATATCTTCCTTGTCTTATTAAAAAATCCATCAAAGTTTTACCACTGAATAGCCCAAGAAATGTTCCTTAAAATGGTAATGTGTTACATGTTAAAAAATTGATTCCACTGTCAAATAAGCTTAGAAATACAGGTTTAAAACAAGTGAAAAAGAACTATGTTTATACAATGTTAATTAGGGCTTTAGCAATTAGTAAGAGTTGAGTATCTACAAAAATCAAAGTATAATGGAATAGTGAAAATGTCCATGTTTATTGGGACATAGAATATTTATGGGGTAAAATAGTCTAAGGAATCGGTGTTCTGAGGAAAGTACTGAGATCAAAGTGGTGGAATATAGATGACTCTAGATAGTGTTTTGGAGGTTGGGGCACCTAAATAAACAAGAAGGAAAAATTTTCATAATTTAAATCCACTTACTCCAAACGATTTCTTGCCCTTGTCAGAAAATCTGACCTTTTCCAACATGAAGAAAAGGAAAACTATGGGAGAATTTCTTGCCTACATAAAGGTACACACTATGGAGGATTTATCCCTGGTGGCAACACCAACGTAGTTTATATTTAAAGAAGGATGGCCTGCAGATTTGGGACCTTAACAGCAGAGATATTTTTAGATATAATTCAATACTTGAATTCGACACAAAACATAGCTGACTATATAGAAGTGTTGAAAGCTCAGCATTTGTACTCAAGTAAGCAAATTACAGCATTCTGCACCGGCATCAAATTCTGAACACTTTCCACCTCAATATCCTTCTGTAATTTGCCTTGAATGGAAAAAAAAATTAAATGTTACAGCTTCTCAAATAAAGGTGGACACATAAAAACGTGAGCATGCCAAAGAGATTATTGAAAATCCATAATGCCCCACAGGCCAAATTATATTAGAATTTTTATTTCTCAATACAATATATCTTTAGGTAAACAAATATTTATGTCATGTTAAACTTTGATGTACTTTTTTTTTGAAAATAGGGCTTGTTTATGAGAAATATCTTCTGAAATAGAATCATGTGTTTTGATTCTGCGGTGTAAAATAAATAAATAATTAAAAATGTTGCCTTAAGGCCCTAAAGACAGCCATATGCTTTTGCATATATTTTCACAACTCAACAGCTGCTCACTGAACCTCTTCCATTTCAAGTTTTCCTGTTGACCACTCTCTTCTGCAAGGCTTCTGTGACTGCCGGATGGAAATATTTATGAAAACACTGGGGCAGCCAGGATTGTCCAAGTGTTTTCAAAATGTTTGCTTGGCAAAGAGTTGCTGGCAGGCAAAATGTGCTCCTACAAGGGTTTTAGTAAGTGTTTATGCCTCCTTAGTGTATCCCATTTGTAAATATGGGCATATAACTCAACTCTGATCTCTAGAAGCTTTAAATGAAGAAGCCAAAATTCAGTTTTCCTTAGAGAGGCTTTGCACCTGCCAGTCCTACCTCTCCCAGATCGTTGTAATGGATTCATAGTCAGGATTCTTTTTTTAACCACCTCGAAGTTCACAGGCACAAACTAGGAAACTTGAGGTTTTCTGTTAGTTCCCTGGGGCGGGGTGGGGGGGAATCAGTGAAGCTTTTTCAGAAGAATTGCACTTTAATGAATACTGAGACAATAAGTTAAGTGGGGGAATGTGTGTTGAGAGGGTGGAGGGATTCAGACAAGAGGAAAAGCCATGGACTAACTGCAGAGCATGACGCATTCAAAGAAGCACAACAACATGGTGAACATTGGTCATCAGAAGAGTGAGGCTGGGGATTAGGCTAGCGATAAAGGCACAGCTTAAAAAGAGCCTACGAAATCACATGCAGAAATTTGCAGAACCACTGAGGTGATTTAAGAAGCTCTGTGGTGAGATCTGACTTTGATTTTACAAAGGCCGCTGGGTGACAGCCTGAAGCTATAGTGTAAACTGGAGCAGTACTGTATAGGAACCAAGCAGGAGGAGACTAAAAGTTATGATGTTATACAAATGGAATCACACAACACGCAACCTTTAGAGACTGACTGTATATTCAGCTTAATTATTATAGTATTCTTCCGTGTAGATGCTTGTATCAGTAGTTCCATACTTGATAGTACAGGGTGGTATCTCACTGCATGAGTAGGCCATGATTTGTTTAGGTATTTACCAATTTACAGGAATTGGGGTTGCTTCCAGTTTGAGAGGATTATGAATAGAGCTGCTTAATATTAATGTACTGAATTCATGAACTGTTTATATCCCAACTATGATAGTGGTGACATGAATCCCTGTTATGTGCTAAAACTTGGACAGTTGTAGGCCAAAAATTCTTAACATTATGCTGACATAAAATTTTCAAAAGTGATAATGAACAGAATTAAGAACACAACTGAGGCTAGAGAAGGAAAAATTTGAGAAAGTAGAAAAGTTTATTCAACAGACTCTATAAATTTCCCTAGGAGACACAGGAATTTTAACAGAGTAGATTTCATAAATTGCAGGAATAGTGTTAAGCTTGATTCACTCGTCATTAATTTTCTGGATTTGATGTGTTTGTAAAAGGAGAACAATAGCAAAAATTAAAAATAAATATAAATGAAGCCAGATGGCTCTTGGGGAATTGGTTTCTTCTAATGGTGCTGTGGTTGTCAAAGGCATCCTGCAAGAAACACCTTCACAGTTGATCGAAACACAGCTGCACACCAGCCCATCTGGACTCTGAGAGTTGTGTGAAACGGGTCCAATAAGTTCTTTTACTCTAATAGGTTTCCACATATGTGCCTATATCATTGGTTGTTTTTTAAAAAAAAGAGTAACACCTGGGTAAAGAAATCAAAAAGAAAGATCTTATGTAGAAAAAGTTGCATACAGCATATGGCTTTTTTTTTTTTCCTTAGCTAAGCTGTGTTAGAAGTAGTTCAGAAGTGTCTCGAGATAACACCTCATTACCACATGCGGATGCTTGTTGAACCTGGCATCATATATTGAAAACCAATTTTGCAAAAAAAAATGACACTTTACCTCTAAAAGTTCAGTATAGGAACAGGCATTTAGTGCAGTGGTTAAGGTACCGCTTAGGAGGGCTGCTGCCTAGCTAATACACATCCTGAAAGACGGTAGTGATGACTCAAGTACTTAAGTCCCTGCCGCCCATGTGGGAGACACAGATTGTCTTCCTGGCTCCTAGCTATTTGCAGGCATTCAGAGAGTAAACCAGCAGATGGGATTGTATTTCTCTCTCTGTCTCTGTCTCCCTCCCTCCCTTCCAACATTTCCAATGCAATAAAAATAAATAAAAGTTTTAAAAATAACAAGTCAATATAAATTTGTGTAGGAGGCTTACTAAGTACACTCTTTTTAATTCTGTCAAGTGAATTAGTTAATCAGTTCTTTGTAAAATTCATGCCTATAGCAGTTTATCAGGCATGGCAGAATGTGCATAGTATACAGGAGGGTAAATTATAATATGGTATGTGGGATGGCTAAATACAGGTAAAATCAAAATGTTTTTCCAAGAGTGACAATGTAACACATTGATGCAAAAAACATCTCAAATTCTTCTCTGTTCCTGAGCCCTTGTTGTATGACTTTCAGGCACCTCCCACTAGGAAGTGAAATCTACTTCTCCAACATCTAAAACCTTGACAAGCTTTGTGACCTACCTTGGCCAAAATAATGTAGTATACATGACACTGAATAGAAGCATCAGTAGGCCAAATGTCCTTCCTTGTTCTCTTGGAAATCACGTGAGCAAGTCTGGCCTCCTGTTTCCGGATAGCATGTGAAATAGAAATATATAGCCCCCTCCCCAGCTACAGCCTCTTGAGACCAGCAAGCATGTGGATCTGGCAAAGTGTTCTGAAATGTATGAGCAAATCCAGCTGAGATTAGCCAAGCCCAGATCAGATCAGAAAACCCCTAATGCAACCCTCAAAGACTTGTTAGCTAAAGATGAGTAGATGCTTGATATTTTGAGTCGCTGTGTTCTTGAGTGGTTTCTTCCATATAATTAATAAGTTTAGATCGCAAATGACCTCAACTCTACTCATATTAGTTTCTGATTATCACTGTAGCAAATACCCACAACAGATTTACTCTTGGAGTTCTGTAAGTCAGAAGTTTGAAGTTAGTTTCATTAAGCTAAAGTCAAAGTGTCAATAGGGCTGGTTCCTTCTGGAGGCCCAAAAAGAGAATGTATTTCCCTGCCCTTTTTACCTTCTTTTTGGCTACCTGTGTTCTAAGAGTTGTAGCCCCTCCCTCAATCTTCAAAGCACATCATGCCAATCTTAGCTTCTGTCGTCATAGTGTCTTTCTGAGTCTGACTCTTCCTGTGTTCCCCTTACAAGGACTCATGTTAGTATGTGAGACCCACCTTGATAAGGTAAGGATAATTTCCCTATCTCAAAAAAAATCTTAAACACATCTACAAATATCTTGCCATATAGAGTAATATGTTCAGATTCTGGGAATTAGAACATGGCAATATTTGAATACCATTGTTCAGCCTCCACACTACCATTTCCTCAAAGTCATATCATCATATCCTTTTCTTATATTATCAATATAAAGTTTACATTTTGAAATAGAAATGAAGCCCAAGTATACTTACAGCAAGATGAGGGGAAAGGAAGGATTATAACATCAGGGTTAGCTGTAAGAGAAGTAACTACTGCTTATTGGCCACTCTAGGTACTTTAAATTTAATTTTTATAATTATTGCAGTCTTTCAAGGTAGTTCCTTGCCCACCTGAGGCCAAAGCTGAGAAATTTACAAATCCTGTCTGTAGATTATAAGTGGTCTATTTGGAACATGACCCCAGATCTTTCTGCCGACAAGGCACTTTGCCTCATGAAAATATCTCTCTCTGAAATTGGTCCCCCAAATGACAAATAGTGTACATACAAGATTTATATCACAGAAATCTCTCATGACAAGGATGTTAAACATCTACCATTAGGAGAGTGGGCTTCCTACTATAGCTTAACTAGAAGACTGGAAGTCAAACACTTAAGTCAATTTTATAATTTCTAAAAACATTTTGTCTGTTTGAGAGAGAGAGAGATCTCATCTACTGTTTCACTTTCCAAATGCCTGCAACAACCATGGCTGTGCCAGGCCAAATCTAGGAGCCAGGAACTCAGTCTGGATCTCAGTCTGTTAGTGGTGGGTTCTCAACTACTTGACATATCACCACTGCCTCCTGGGTTGTGCATTAGCAGGAAGCTGGAATTAGGAGTGGAGCCAGGACTTGAACCCTGGTACTTCAATATGGGATGCAGACATCTCAAGTGGTGTATACTCAGTACTTCCCCCAGAAGCCCATCTCCTAAGTCACTTGTTAATACTTCTGAGTTTTAGCCTGATAATGTCAATAAACTGAAAGCCCTTCTGATAATTTTGAAAAAATTTAAATTTTAACTAAAGGCAAACTTGTTTTAATTGTCCTATGAATCATATTTATAATTATAAAATTGTACTCAGCTTAATTTATTTTCAGTTTGACCAATGTTTTTTTCAGACAGCAAACTTCTAAGTTTGGATTACTTTGCAATTTCCCTGAAATTTTTACTTGGGGAAGTAAATTTGAAGAGTTTTTTTGTTAATGAGGAAAAACTGCTGCTTCACTGAAAAACATTTCATTTGTAACTGAAACATTAAAAGCTTTTCTGACTGGGTATGTGTCAGTGGCAAGGAACACCAAGTGCAAATGCATGGTTAAATGAAAACAATTGAAATATGTGCATATTAAATGCACCCTTATTTGAAATATTTGGTAATAAAATATTCATGCACGACGGTTACCAAATACCCAACCTCAGTTTATTCTTAAGGCTTTACGCTCTTTTGGAACTTAAGGGAAGAGGGTACTTTTTGCTATGCTGCATATTAAACCCATCGATTGAATAACAAATCCATTGATTGAGTTTATGGTAGAGTCAAGTTTTCCTGGTTGTTTTCTTTATCTTTTCTTTTTTCTTTCTTTTTTTTTTTTATCTCTTGGTGTATTAGTTTGCTAGTTCTACCATAACAAAGAAACACAAACTAGGTAACTTAAACATTAAAAATACATTCTCTCATAGTTTAAAGGTTAAACATCTGATATCAAGTTCTGGGCAGATTTGGTTCTTCCGGGGTGCTGTGACAGAAAATCTGTTTCATGCTTCTCCCTTGCCTTGTAGTGGGTTTCCCACACTTTTGTGGTTTCTTGGTGTGCAGACATCAGCAGAATCTCTGCCTTCAGGTTCACATGGCATACTCCGTGTGTGTATGTCTGTGTACAGATTCTTCCTTGTCGTAAATACGCTATCATCGGATTAGGGGCCCACCCTATTCTAGTATGACTACATTTCAATGAATTATTTTTGCAATAGCTCTATTTCTAAATAACGTCACGTTCTGGCAAACTGAAACCATATATATTTGTCTAACCTGGGGCAAGAGACAAAATTCAACTTAGAACATTTAGTGATAAACAAATGTCAAAGCTGAAGCTTAAATAGCTTGAAATCAGAAGTAAACATAGATCGACGATAAAGGCAGGAATAAACCATGCTACAGTTGAAGAGGGAAGAGATATTTCAGAAACAAAAGGTTTTAATTTGGGGACAGAAGATACCAATTAATTTGAAGCTAGAATTCTAAAACATTGTTATTATATAACAGGTATATAAATGTATAAATTTTGTGGTCTTCAGTTTCATACAGGCTGAATAGCATATCCAACTAAACAAAGATTAGAATTAGTAACAAGAACAGCATGGTGGCAGAGAGAAAATAATATTAATATGATGGGCTCCTCTATTTGTGCTCTCTAGACCTCATCTTCTGCTCCCCCAAAACTTTATAGCTACCTGTCTATTTTAATCATACACAAATCTCTCACCATTTCACAGTATTAAACACAATAATAGAAGTTCAAGATATGGGAGCTTCATAGAAGAAAAGAAACTTTGATTTGAAAGAAACTTGAAAAGATATCTAGTTCAAACTTTTTTCGCTTGCCAAAATCCCCTTAGAATACCAAAGTTCTTCCAAAGCTGACTACTGCCAAAAACAAACGATTTTATTTGTGACTTAACAAAACTCTACTTCTTTATAAATGTACCCATTGGAATTTATCCTGTGCGCCTGAACAAGATAGAATAAATTAATTGATATTCCATATAGCAAGTAAGGGAACATTTGAAGACAATGAGCATGTGCCTCTAATGTTTCTCTACTGGGATTAAGTATCCTCAGTCCCATCCGAATGTGTAAGTTTGACAATGTTCCACTTGATAATGTTCCCAGAAGTGTATTGAGGGTGCAGAATACAGTGGGGCTGTCGCTAGTATTGTTTGGATAATCTTCAGTGCCTACCGAGGGTGAAATAGCTGTTGTATACATTAGATCCAGTCCTTGGTTTATACAAAAATGTATTAGAGAGAAGAAGTGTTAATATAAATAATGGTGACAATTTGAGTGCTCTTAAAGCAGAAGCATTGCACTTAGTTGTTTTGGTGTTTTCTTTGTAAAATTTCCTTGCTAGGGCTTTTGGAGAAGATTCACTTGGAAAATGAGAAATGTAACAAAAGGACAACCAAACTTCTGTGCACAACCAAGCAGCAGGAACTTAGAGCTACTCCTTTGGTAGTTCAATAAGGACATCTCAGAATCTATTTTAGAAAGATAACAAACTAAGATTGGACAAAAGCAAAAATAAAAATAAAACTCTAAAATCATCTAAGAATGCTGACTGTAATAGTAACAATAAGCATTAATGCATAGCTAATCTCATGAGAAAAAGTAATTCTCCATTCTAGTTGCCAGAAATAAAGAGAAATGTAAGATAGTGCTAATTTTTTCCAGGTACTGTTGCTACTACAGCGAGAAAGCATTATTGGATACAAAAAAAATCTTGGTTTATTAAGCCCCCTAGGGATAGGAAAAAGAGCCCATGACCTATATGAGAAGGGAAGTGGGCAATGAGGTCACAAGGATATCCAGGACACCCAAAAATCTATGTTGTTACTGAAAGTAAATAATACAAAAATAGTCACTAACTACCAAGGAAACCTTGCCTGTCTAGTAGGTATTACAAAAAGAAAAAAGAAGTCTCTAAGAAGTCTTAACTTGTACCTGTCAATACAGATTCAGAAAAATACAAAATGTCAGTGGAGAAAACTTCCTATTATCAAAAATATGATCAGTTAAAACAGATTTGCATTGAAAATCAGATTAGACCCAGTAAAGAGATAACTAGTAATCTGGAAGCTAGGTATGAAAAATACTTTCTAAAAGTGGTGTACATATAGCAAAGTAAAGAGCTAGAAAATAATACCAATTGTGGATAAAATATAAGTCAAATATATTTTTAGGATATATTCCTCAAACAGAATAGAGATAATGACTATTTGGGCAACATTAGAAGGAAAATAGCTGAAAGATTTCCAATATGAATTAAAGATATTCATACTTTAAGAAGAAAATCATAAGTCCAGATTAGAATAACTAAAAATTAATCCATAGCTATATGAGTAATAATACATTTTAGACTACCACTGAAAATTTGTACATCAATACATTGAAGATGAATCTGAAAAGACTTGAAGGAACACTTTAAAAACTAAACCCATGGCTTAGAAAAGACACAATATCAACTAGAACAACCAAGCAAAGAGTTCAAAAAGAAAAACAGAAAAGCTAATAAAAACAAACATTTTTGAAAAAAAAAAACAATGGAAAACATCAATAAAATTGAAAGTTGACTATCTGGATAGACAAATAGAAAAGATCTAAAATGGGGGAAAATGAGAGAGAGGGAGAGAACAAACATAACCAATATTATAAGTGGAAAAGAACACATGACTGCACTTCATGGCAGAAAATTTAAGCTAATGAGATATACTATAAATATAGTCAACACAGTAAAAAGGCAATTGTGGAATGGGAAAAATCTTTTCCAATTATATATTAGATAAGAGGTTAATATCCAGAATATACAAAGTATACCTACAACTCAATAAAAGCAAAAAACTTAGGCAGATACCTTGCATGAATATTTCTCTAACCATGATAAGTATATTTAAATATGCTGATTATCACCAATCAGTAGGGAAATGCAAATCAAAACCAAAGTGAGATACCACTTCACACTCATTAAAATGGGTACTATAAACAAAGCGAGGGTAAAAACTTTGTCCTTCATTGGTAGGAATGGCCATGGAAAGTGATACAGTGGGGCTTTTTTCTTTTCTTTTTTCTTTTTTCCTTTTTTTTTTTTTTTTTGACAGGCAGGGTGGACAGTGAGAGAGACAGAAAGGTCTTCCTTCTCCGTTGGTTGACTCCCACCAATGGCTGCTGCAGCCGGCGCACCACGCTGATCCGAAGCCAGGAGCCAGGTGCTTCCTCCTGGTCTCCCATGCGGGTGCAGGGCCCAAGCACTTGGGCCATCCTCCACTGCACTCCCGGGCCACAGAAGAGAGCTAGACTGGAAGAGGAGCAACCGGAACAGAATCCGGCACCCCGACCAGGAGTAGAACCCGGTGTGCCAGCGCCGCAGGCGGAGGATTAGCCTAGTGAGCCGCGGTGCCGGCCTATAGTGGGGCTTTAAAAAGTAAAAATAGAATTACTGTATGATTCAGCAGTTTGGCTTCTGGGTATATATCCCAAAGAACTGAAGGTAGGATCGTGAAGAGACAGTTGCACACTCATGTTTATAGCAGCATTGTTCATAATAGCCAAGAGCTAGAAGTGACTCACATGTTCCTCAATGGATGAACAGATAAACAAGGTGTGCTACACATGCACATAAACAAACAATGGAATATTATTCCAATTTGTAAAGAAAGGATATTCTGGTACATGCTATGAAATGGATGAACCTTGTGGAGATTATTTTAAGTGAAATCGAGAGCCAGGTATCAAGCTCAGGTACTCTAGTATGGAACAGAAGTATTTTCAGTAGCTTCTTAACCACTAGGTTAAACATCTATACCGTGGAAGGCATATTTTGTGAGTACTTCCAATTGTGATACAAGCATAAAGATGTGTTCACATAGAATATATAGTGATTTCATGGTAGTGGTACCTTTTAGGCAGGAACGGAGTGGAAATAGTGAGGTTTGATGCTTTAGTTATATCTGCTATGTTTTTTTATTATAAAAAGATCTGAGATTATAAAGTAAAATGCCATTCTCTTTATATGGACTATGTGTGTGCCTATCATAGAAAAAAATGTGTTTGAATAAAAAACTGTATCTGCTATAGTACACTCTTCTTCTGAGTTACTGGATTCTAGCTCTGATCATTGTCTTTAAGCTATTTTGCAACTCTTTATAAGCTTTAGATAACTGATAGATACAGGGCTCAAATAAAGTTCAACACTGTCACATTAAATCTCTGCAACCTATTAAACTGTCCTCTCTGATAAAAACTAGATTGACTTCTTCTCCCATACCCCAAAATAAAAATCGCAATTTTGTCTTCATTTGCAATTCACCTCAACATCACTTTACTCCATATACATTTGTACTAATTTAACTTGTCCTTTAAACCAGTTGTAACATCTACCCGATTTCCTCAGAGCATGTATATAATTCTTTAACATATGTCAACTTTTATATCTATATGAGACTCATGATTTTACCTTTCCTGAGAATTATATTTTAACACAATTTTTCTGTGTTTGTATTACTTCACAACCTAAAAATATTAATTGGGGCCGGTGTTGTGGCATAGCAGGTTAAGTCTCTGCCTCTGCCTGTGACTCCAGCATTCCATTAGAGTGCAGGTTCAAGAATTGGCTGTTCCACTTCCAATCCAGCTCCCTGCTGGTGGGCCTGAGAAGCTAGCAGAGGATGGCCCAAGTCTTGGGTCCATGGACCCATGTAGGAGACCTGAAAGAAGTTCCAGGCTCCTGGTTTCAGCCTGGCCCAGCTTCAGCCATTGCAGTCATTTGGGGAGTGAACCAGTGGATGAAAGATATCTCTGTCCTCTTCCTCCTCTCTGTAACTCTTCCTTTCAAATAAATTTAACAATACAGATCTTTTAAAAATATGCATTAAATAATAGAAGTTTGGGAAAACCCAAGATATGGAAGCAGAAGAGAGAAGAACCAGCATTAGCATAGTGGAAAATCCCCAGTTTCATGGAAGAAAAGAGACGCATACTCAACGAGGGTTTTTTTTTTTGTTTTTTTGTTTTTTTGTTTTTTTTTTTTGACAGGCAGAGTGGACAGTGAGCGAGAAAGACAGAGAGAAAGGTCTTCCTTTTTGCCATTGGTTCACCCTCCAATGGCTGCCGCGGCCGGCACGCTGCGGCCAGCGCACCGTGCTGATCCGATGGCAGGAGCCAGGTGCTTCTCCTGGTCTCCCAAGGGGGTGCAGGGCCCAAGTACTTGGGCCATCCTCCACTGCACTCCCTGGCCACAGCAGAGAGCTGGCCTGGAAGAGGGGCAACCGGGACAGAATCCGGCGCCCCGACTGGGACTAGAACTCGGTGTGCCTGCACCGCAAGGCGGAGGATTTAGCCTAGTGAGCCGCAGCGCCGGCCTCAATGAGGGGTTTTTGAAAGTGGGACTATGGAGAAACTTTGGAGTTTGATTTTTACATTTAGTTTATGTTTAAAATATTCATTTGTTTATTTGGAAGTGTGTGTGTGTGTGAGAGAGGGAGAGAGGGAGAGGGGGAGAATGTCATCGATCTGCTGGTTCACTCCCCCCAAACGCCTGCAACAGTAGGCGCTGGACAGGCCAAATCTAGGATCCAGAAACTCCATCCAGATCTTCCACATGGGTGGCAGAAATCCAAGTATTGGGGCCATTATTTGCCGCCTCCCAGGTGCATTAGTAGGAAGCTGAATCATGTACACAGAATGGCTGGGACTCAAATAGGCACACTCTGCAATGGGATCTGGGCTTCCAGATGGGAACTTAACCTACTGCACCACAATACCTATGCCTTATAATCATTTTAAATTTACTTCTATGTTTTGTTTGGCTTTCTATCCATTTTCTCCAAACCTTTAGTAAAATAGTTTATTCAAGAAAAGCCTTATACTAGTGCTTTTGGGAATAAATGAAGGGACAAAAGAAGTCAGAATGTGCTGCAGACACTACATAAACACTCCTGAATGAAGTCTCACCGGTTATTTCCACATGGTGGGTTTCAAATTTTCAACTATTTGTTAGAATTATCAGTTCCTTCTTGTCCATGGGGAAAATTAGAGGAAAGACATTTTAGACAAAAATCTAAAAGTAATTTAGCTTCTCTATTAGTGAATGATTTCATAATATTTGTTGGGTTGTTAGAAAGTCATATTTTTTTTTATAAATGTCATGGCTGATGTTAATAAAGGTGCTATTTCCTACCTAAGAGCCCTTGTTCTTGCCTGTGGAATAGAATAAGTGACACTTTATTGGCTCTTGACATTTATGAAAGAGTGCACAGGACAATTGAGATTACTTTATTCGGGCTATTACAACAGGAATCATGCTCATTAATGAAGAACATTGCAAAGAAAAGGAAGGGGGCCTGGAATTTTGTAAAGACAAGTAACAAGGAAGTCATCGATGAGTTTTACAAGAGTCATTAGGAAGGATGGAATTTTGAGTCACTAAGGAAGGTAAAGATGTGTCATATATCAGAATACGAAAGAACAGGAAAGTCCTTTAAGAGCAGGAAGGCCCATTCTCAAAGTATGAAGATTTTTCAGCACTCACTGCTTTCCAGGAACATAGGACACAGTTAAATTTCCACAGTGTCAGCTTTCTCTTTTGTTTGTGATGAATGAAATTATTGTAATTCAGAGAAGGTCATAAACTTTCTGAGTGGAACAAAACAGGTCTGAGTTTCTCAAGGATTCTTACTGGCCTCATTCCTGTGAAACCAGGTGAAACATCTCTTGAGAGTTAGTGACAAAAGTCAATTTTTCTAGAATTCTGGAGATCAGACAGAAGTTTATCTAAAATGAAGAAAAAGAAATGCATCGAAGTAAAGAGCCAGAAATTGGAGCCTGAGAGTAATTGGTCTAGTGAATTTCTAGAGATTGGTAAAGGAAAATTATTTGTACAGTGCCACTCATTTAGTTTCTCAAAATTCTCAACTACAGTTGGTGTTCTTGGTAATGCTATCCAAAGTCATGGTCACCTTTCACATAAGGTCTTACATGACCCAAGCATTTTGAAGGATTTGTTACTAATGAACACATCAGCTTGCCCAGAGAAAATTCCAGACTGTGCATATTCTTCTATGCTGCTGAGTTTTTCAAAGTTTTATAGCAAATCATTGAACTTTATCTAACAAGGCTTCTTCAGATCTAGGGAGAAAGAAGCAATGGCAAGGCAACCTAGAATCTGAACAAGAGTCTTCATAGACAGGTTTTAAATCTAAGTGTCTCCAAGTAAGGTAGAAGGGAGAAAATTTGGGAGTGTTAGTTTGGAGAATTGCCATCTGATAGTGAAAGAAACATAAAGAATCAAAACATTTGATGAGGTTTGACCATTTGGGAAATATAACAGAACACAGTCGAATTTTCAAATACATATCCGAACTGAGTTTTCCACAGTGAAACTAATTGAATAAAATTTCCACCATGGGAAACAGTTTGAATATTCACCAGTCATGGGTGATTTACAAAGAGGTAAAAAATAGCTCGAAGGTAATGAATAGGATCAGTATTTGATTACCCAAAAGGGTATCCTACAGATAATTCATAGTTTTCTATTGAAATATAAATTGTCTCTCTATAATCTCTACCCTTTTGAAAAAAATAATCTCAAAGATTATTCTTGATCACAAGATAAGAGTTGTCTCATTAAAGTTGACATAACCATATACAGAAATACAGCAAGATGGTAATGGTAAATTACCATAAAAGCCCTAACTTGTCTTTTTCCTGCAAGTCTTCATAAGCATTTACAGTCTGGAATCCTGAAAAAGATGCCTGAGGCAAAGAAGCCAAGCCCAGAACCCAACATAAGAGTGCAGAAACTACAAATCTGGTGAATTCCTGTCTTCTTGAGATCCCCCAATTATCCAAAATTTTAAGGACCTGCTCAGCAAGTGATCCTCTTACTTATGTTTAAAGAAGAGAACCATGTAAGCCAGGGTGCTGGACAAGATTTCCCATGAGGGTTTTGTAAATATTAGAACCGTAATGTCAACCTTAGTTTATCCACAGTTTCTGATTATATACTATTTGAGTTTCATTCTCACTATGACACCCCAGGCAAGTCTCAGTAGCATGACCAGTGTTTCCAATTATGTCCTATTGTCTAATATCAGGCAAAGCAGTTCCAGGGCTTAAAAATAGCATCATATTACAGAGTGAGGGCCTTGATGATTGTCTAGATACCTACCATACTGCACACAATTTCTAAAATACTCATATCAATAACACTGACCACACAAATTTAACCTAATCTAGGAAAGGTTAAACATTTCTTCTGATGTAGCAAAACTTCCCATGCAACTCATCAATAATAACATAATAAATAAACCCAATAATTTTGAGCACAGTTTTTTTTTTTTTACAAGGTGAAAGAACAGTTTGTCATTTTCAGGGAACCATAGGAAGGCAATTGTATCTGCAAAAATGACATTTGGAACTCTATTTGGGAAGAAAAAAATATCAAAAGTTGTCAGGAGATTTGAGCACTAGATTAAGAAAGGATCATAGATTACTAAGAAAAAATACTTGGCTTCCTATTTACCAAAGTGATAATAAAAGATTTTTGAAAATAAACATGGAGGGGCTCATACTGTGGTACAGGTTAAGCCATTGTTTATGATGTCAACATTCTGTATCAGAAAGCCTGTTAGCGTTTTGGCTGCTCTGCATCCAACCCAGCTTCCTGCTAATGTGCCTGGAAAGGCAGAGGAAGACGGCCCATGTTCTGGTCCCCTGCCAGCCGTGTGGGAGACCCGGATGGAATTTCTGGTTCCTGGCTTCAGCCTGGCCCAAACCTGGCTGTTGTAGCCATTTGTGGAATGAACCAGCAGATAAAAGATTTCCTCCCACCTCTCCCTCTCCCCTTTCCCCTCTCCTCTCTTTCTCCTTTCCTCCTCTGCCTTTCAAATAAATAAAAATTTCTTTAAAAAAAAAAAAACATGGGACATGAAGACCTGAGTTCTTTACTAAGTAATAAACCTCTGATTTCCTAAATATTCAAGGATATAATAAAGTCAACACAATAAGTTAAAGGCTAGCCTGGCAAGACATAGAATCTTTGCTATCTATGGAGATTACACAGAAGTAAAAAAAACTATTTTATAACATCTTGTTTTGAGCAGATCAGTAATCCAAGAAAATTCTGTCATTTTAGAAGAAAGAACAAAATTCTAGTCGTGTGTCAGTATAATACGACACTAGGTTTCTTTTTAAATACATTATAAAAATCATCAAATATTTGCCAAACTTGATCACAATAGATAAAATTCCATTGCCAAAAACTTTGAAATTTTACTATATCCATATACATACCTTATCATACAACTTTTAAAATAACTGAAATAAACATGTTCATTTGCAAATCCAAATATCTATAACCTCTTGTAACATATAAAAATAAGCAAAAATATGCAAACCCAATTTGTTTATTAATCAGTTTCAGTGTTTGATATTACTTAGAAATGATCTGGGTATCTAATGAATATCTATTAATCAATTCAGTACCAGTTCAAGATTTTAAATTATCTAACAATCAAGAAAATTATGCTCAAATTGAAATACTGAAAAGCATAATTGCTGTTGAAACAAAGTTTGTTAAAGTAGTGATTGGACTTGGTTAAACATAAATTTATATGTTTCACAATCTTATACATTCAGTGGATGTAACAGTAGCTTCATTAGTAAACCTGTATAATTTTAGGGAAAGCATTCCCTAGAATAAAAAATTATAAGTATATTATACTTAAAACTGATAGAGAAGATAATGCTTTTCATGAAACCAAAAATGTGAAAAGATCTTTGTCAGGGCGGCGCCGCAGCTCACTAGGCTAATCCTCCACCTGTGGCGCCAGCACCGCAGGTTCTAGTCCCGATTGGGGTGCCGGATTCTGCCCTGGTTGCTCCTCTTCCAGTCCAGCTCTCTGCTGTGGCCCGGGAAGGCAGTGGAGGATGGCCCAAGTCCTTGGGCCCTGCACCCACATGGGTGACCAGGAGGAAGCACCTGGCTCCTGGCTTCGGATTGGCACAGCGCGCTGGCCGTAGCTGCCATTTGTGGGGTGAACCAACGGAAAAGGAAGACCTTTCTCTCTGTCTCTCTCTCTCTCTAATTCTGCCTATCAAAAAAAAAAGATCTTTGTCAAAGATTTACCTAAATGATGCAAATTTGAATTCCCACATGTTTCTGAGTTTGTTTCTGTAAAAATACTTTTTTAAGTTAAGCACGTTGTAAGCTTGGAGAAATAAATCTCCTTAGTTTCTGGGAATTTTAGGAATATTTTATTTATGTAAGTGGGTTTTTAAAGCTCTACAAGCCAATCGGTATAGATCCCTATTAATTTTTTGGTGCTTTATTTACTTACTAGAAAGGCAAAGTTGTTGGGGCCAGTGTTGGCGCACAACAGGTTAAGCCATTGTCTGTGATGCATCCCAAATAGGAGCGCACTTTTGAGTCCCCTCTGCTCTGCTTCCCATCTGCCTCCCTGCTAGTGTGCCTGGGAAAGCAGCAAAGCAAGACGAAGTGCTTGAGCCCCTGCACCCACATGGGAGACCCAGATGGAATTCCAGGCTCCTGGCTTTAGCCTGGCCCAGCCCTAACTCTTGGAGTCAGTTGGGGAGTGAATCAGTGGGGAGTGAATCAGTTGATAAAAGATTCTCTCTTCCCCCTCTCTCCCCCCTCTCTCCCCCTCTCTCCCCCTTTCTGTCTCTATGTCTCTCTATATAACTCTACCTTTCTAATAAATCTTAGGGGAAAAGGGGAAAGAAAGGCAGAGTTACAAGAATGTGAGAGAGAGAGCTTTGACTGCTGGTTCACTCTCCAAATGGTTGTAATGGCCAGGGCTGGGCCAGGCCAAAACCAGGAGCCAGGAATTCAGGCATTAGCAGGGAGCTGGATCAAAAGCGGAGCAGCCAGGACTTGAACCTGTGCTCCAATATGGGATGCTGGTGTTTCAGGCTGTGGGTTTACCCTCTGTCCCACAGTGCCAACACTGAGCCCTTTTAATTTGAGACATTTTAGTCTTAATTTATTTGTTATTAATATTATCTAAAAGTAGGAAATATTTCAAACACTCAGTGGCAGGTAAAGTACATGAATTGCAGCCATAAACATACAGACCCAAAAAGAGGGAAAATTTATAGGTTTGATTGTCAAATTTCAGCTAAAACAATAAGATTTTAGCCATGGGTCAAGTATAAACAGAAAAATATACCTTACCACTTAAGGTATTTACTTCCAAATGGAAGTAAAATTCTTCTTTGATTTGGACTCCAAATAGACAAAGGAAAGACTAACAAACTATTTTTTGTTCTCTTTGACCTTCAACTATGTCTATAAATTATTAATCCATTTACAGAGATCATAAAATGATAAGACTATTAAACCAAAAGAAGCCAGCATCAAAAATCAAGCCACTACTCGAAAACAATCAAAATAAAATTCCTACTGTGGACAAGAGTTAGGAGTTTAGGAAGAGGAGTCAGATTCATTGTCAGGTCTCCAACTGCCAGTCAGAAACAGAGTACAAAATGCTCAGAGAGGCCTCCTTTACTTGATGGAAGTAAATCGGAAGGCAAGGTGCAGTCCCATGCAAGTCATAGAACCAAATTATGAAAGACAAAATGTATCAGAAAGTTAAAGAGGTTATTTTATTCAGCCTCTTGCAAGAGGGTACTTTCAATAATGAGGAATATTAAAAGAAAAGAAATCTGGGGCTCATGGAGACAGAGGAATAAGAGTCCTCAGTGAATATTATGGATCTTTTGAGGAAGGATGGAAATGCGCCTTATTGGAATAACCGAGTGCTGTGGTTTAAATATTGTCTTCATGAATTCATGCAGGAGTTTAGTCCCAAAATCTTAGGTGAAAGTGTGGAAACTTAAACCAGTCATGGAGTAGAGTCTTTAGGAAGGGACTAGGTTGGATTTGATTATCCCAGTGAAGCTTCCATGACGGAATTCTGGTGATGTTATAAAGAAACAGAAAAACAAAGACAAATAAACACAGTCATGCTTGTTCTCTGTCCCTTGCCTTTTCATGCTTTCACCACTATGGGACCCTACCAGTAAGAAGCCACCAGCAGATAAAGCTCCTGCACCTTACACCTGCAGAAACATGAGCCAAAATAAAGCTCTTTGGCTGATAAAGTTATGCTGCCTCAGGTATTTCAGTAGAGTAATGAAAAGCTGACTAGGGGCCGGCGCTGTGGCTCACTTGGCTAATCCTCCGCCTGCGGCACCAGCATCCCACATGGGTGCTGGGTTCTAGTCCCGGTTGTTCCACTTCCAGTCCAGCTCTCTGCTGTGGCCCGGGAAGGCAGTGGAGGATGGCCCAAGTGCTTGGGCTCCTGCACCCATGTGTGAGACCAGGAAGAAACTCTTGGCTCCTGGCTTCAGATCGGCACAGTACCGGCCGTAGCAGCCATTTGGGGGGTGAACCAACGGAAGGAAGACCTTTCTCTCTGTCTGTCTCTTTCTCTCTGTCTGTAACTCTACCTGTCAAATAAAAAAATCTTTAAAAAAAAGGTGACTAATACATTACATAGGGGTGGGGTAGGTCTTATACTTGATATTCAAGAGTAGGATGGTCCTTTGAAGTCAACAGTTTCTCGACACCAAAGTACTGGGTGGGTGGGTGGGAGTCCTCAACTATCACTTCTTTTTGAAATCACAGGGTTAAGTTCAACATTGTCACATTTAATAGTGGAAACTTCGTAAAATGAAATCATTGAGGTATAGATTACTTTTGACTCTAATTTCTCTTATAATTGTCACTGAAGTTTCATATGCTACTCTTTCAGGTAGGAGAGGTGCTACCTATGTACTAAATTCTTCCATTTATTTCCATTCTGTCATTTATAAACTCTGATCTACTTTAATATTCAAATTTATAATTCCTAGTGTAGATGGTTGGTTATTTTGTTAGAAACACTACTTTCATCCAAATATAAAAGGTCTTCAAAACATTCATGGGGAATGTGTATTATGAAAAATGTGTGCATGGATTTCAAAAATTTTCTGCAGCAAAACAAATTTATCTTTTAATTTTTTAAGATTTTTTTGAAAGGCAGAGTTACATAGAGGTAGAAGTAAAGGGGAGGGGGATGGAGACAGAAAGAGAATATTAATTCATACACTGGTTCACTTTTCAGATGGCTGCAATTTTCAGGGCTGGGCCAGGCTGAAGCCAGGGACCAGGAGCTTCATACAGATCTCCAACATGAGTGCATGGGCCCAAGCACTTGGGCTATAATCTACTGCTTCTACAGGTGCATCAGTAGGGAGCTGGATCAAAAGTGGAGCAGCTGGGACTGGAACCAGTGTCAATATGAAATGAGGCACTGCAGGTGGTAGCTTAACCTGCTGCTGCCACAGCACCAGCTCCAAATTTATCTTTTAATTCCATTTTTCCTTGAAATTTTTGAAGTTTCCTTGTATCCTAGACATAATGCTAGAAAAATCCTATGAGTTCCAGTAGTCTCTTAGTGGAGCTCTTTGGATCCCCTAAATAAAGAATCATATCATCTGCAAAGAGGGATAGTTTGAGTTCTTCCTTCCCAATTTGTATCCCTTTAATTTCTTTTTCTTGCCTAATGGCTCTGGCTAAAACTTGCAGAACAATATTGAATAGCAATGGTGAGAGTGGGCATCCCTGTCTGGTACCAGGTCTCAGTGGAAACGCTTCCAACTTTTCCCCATTCCATATGATGCTGGCCATGGGTTTATCATAAATTGTCTTGATTTTTGTTGTTTTTTTTTTTGACAGGCAGAGTTAGAAAGAGACATAGAGAAAGGTCTTCCTTTTCCGTTGGTTCACCCCACAAATGGCAGCTATGGCTGGCGTGCTGTGCTGATCCAAAGCCAGGAGCCAGGTGCTTCCTCCTGGTCACTCATGTGGGTGCAGGGCCCAAGGACTTGGGCCATCCTCCACTGCCTTCCCGGGCCACAGCAGAGAGCTGGACTGTAAGAGGAGCAACCAGAGCAGAATCTGGCACCCCAACCGGGACTAGAACCCGGGGTGCTGGTGCCACAGGCAGAGGATTAACCTAGTGAGCCACGGCGCTGGCCCAGTTGCCTTGATTTTATTGAGAAATGTTTCTTCTATACCCAATTTGCTAAGAGTTTTCATCATGAAAGGGTGTTGTATTTTATCAAATGCTTTCTCTGCGTTGATTGGGATAATCATATGTTTTTTCTTCTGTAGTTTGTTAATGTGGTGTATCACATTGATTGATTTGCGAACATTGAACCATCCCTGCATACCAGGGATAAATCCCACTTGTGGGGAGCAGCCCGGACTGGACTGAGTTACTGGAATTAAGACTTATTCTATGCATCTGCTCTCCCACAATATGGCGCTGGGAGAGAAGTAAACAGCTTCCGCACAGCTGCCTCCAGTTCAACCAATAAACTGTAGGACTTGCTCCTGATTGGAGGAGAGCAGCGTACTCGGCATGTGGGCAGCCGAGTTGGGATTGGCGGAGGAGGACTATAAAGGAGGAGAGAGACGGCATGCACCAGGAACATCTAAGGGGAACATCTATCTGAAGGAACACCTGTGCAGCCCCCGAGAGAGCCGGCCGGCGGTGTGCCGCTCCCCCGCGGAAGTGGGGAATGTGGCAGGGGGAACTGCCCTTCCACGGAGGTGGAAGGGACGGTAGCCAACCCGGGAAGAACCAGCAGCAAACCCGGGGAGGGCCGAGCAGACGAAAGAACAGCGCAGGGTCCTGTGTCGTTCCTCCACGAAGACGGGGAGTGACATAATGGTGCCGTGACTCGGATATGAAGCCTAGGCAGGGTTCTGTGTCGTTCCCCCATGAAGACGGGTAGCGACACCACTTGGTCTGGGTGGATGGTCTTTCTGATGTGTTGTTGAATTCCATTGGCCAGAATTTTATTGAGGACTTTAGCATCTATGTTCACCAGAGAAATTGGTCTGTAATTCTTTCTCTGCTGCATCTTTTTCAGGTTTAGGAATTAAGGTGATGCTGGCTTCATAGAAAGAATTTGGGAGGATTCCCTCTCTTTCAATTGTTTTGAATAGTTTGAGAAGAATTGGAGTCAGTTCTTCTTTAAATGTCTGGTACAATTCGGCAGTGAATCCATCTGGTCCTGGGCTTTTCTTTGTTGAGAGGGCCTTTATTACTGTTTCAATTTCTGTCTCAGTTATGGGTCTGTTTAGGTTTTCTATGTCTTCCTGGTTCAATGTAGGTAGGTTGCATGTGTCCAGGAATCTATCCATTTCTGTTAGATTTCCCAGTTTGTTGGCATACGACTCTTTGCAGTAATTTCTGATGATTCTTTTTATTTCTGTGGTGTCTGTTGTTACGTTTCCTTTTTCATCTCTAATTTTATTGATTTGAGTCTTCTTTCTCCTTTTTTTAGTTAGTTAGGCCAATGGTGTGTCAATTTTGTTCATTTTTTCAAGAAAAACAGCTCCTCATTTTGCTGATCTTTTGTAATGTATTTTGGAGTCAATTTTGTTGATTTCTTTTCTAATTTTAATTATTTTTCTTCTACTAGTGTTGGGTCTCGTTTGCTGCAGTTTTTCTAGATCCTTGAGATGCATGGATAGTTCATTTATTTGGTGCCTTTCCAATTACTTGATGTAGGCACCTATTGCTATAAACTTTCAGCTTAACACTGCTTTTGCTGTATCCCATAAGTTGTGATATGCTGTGTAGTTAACTTCATTTGCTTCCAGAAAGTCTTTGATTTCTCTTTTGATTTTTTCTACGTCCCAGTGTTCATTCAGGAGCATGTTGTTCAGTCTCCATGTGTTTTCATATGCTCTAGGGATTCCTGAGGTGCTAATTTCCAGCTGCATTCCACTGTGGTCTGAGAAGCTGCATGGTATGATTCTAATTCTTTTGAATTTTCTGTGACTTGCATTATGGCCTAGTATGAGGTCAATCCTAGAGTAAGTTCCATGTACTGCTGTGAAGAATGTGTATTCTGGAACTGTAGGATGAAAAGTTCTGTAGATATCTGTTAGATCCATTTGGGCTATAGTGTTGATTAAATCTGCTGTTTGCTTGTTGATCTTCTGTCTGGTTTATCTATCTGTTGCTGAAAGTGGAGTATTGAAGTCTCCCAGTACTATCGTATTGGAGTCTGTCTCCCTTTAAGTTCCTCAACATTTCTTTTAAATAGCCAGGTGTCCTGTAATTAGGTGCATATCCATTTATAATAGTTATATATTCCTGTTGAATTGATCCCTTAATCATTACATAGTGTCCTTCTTCTCTTTTAACAATTTTTGTGTGAAATTCTATGTTGTCTGATATAAGGATGGCTACACTAACTTTTTTTTGGTTTCTGTTGGCATGGAATTTCTTTTCCCATCCTTTAACTTTCAGTCTGCATGCATCTTTGTTGGAAAGATGTGTTTCTTGTAGACAACAAATAAATGGGTTTTATTTTTAATCCATTCAGCCAGTCTGTATCTTTTACCTGGAGAGTTGAGGCCATTTACATTCAAGTTGACTATTCGTAAGTATTGACTTTGCCTTGCCATTTTTCTAAAAATATTCTTATTTTTTTACTTTGAATTTCCTTTGACTTTTTTTTTACAGGCCATTAGAGAGACAGAAAGAAAGGTCTTCCTTCCGTTGGTTCACCCCGCAAATGGCTGCTACAGCTGGCGTGCTATGCTGATCTGAAGCCAGGAGCCAGGTACTTCCTCCTGGTCACCCATGCGGGTGCAGTGCCCAAGCACTTGGGCCATCCTCCACTGCCTTCCCAGGCCACAGCAGAAAGCTGGATTGGAAAAGGAGCAACCGGTACAGAATCTGGCGCCCTGACCGAGACTAGAACCCAGGGAGCTGGCGCTGCAGGCGGAGGATTAGCCAAGTGAGCCACGGCACTGGCCTCCTTTGACCTTTTACTGGGAGATTTTTCCTTTACCTTCTTTTGTAGTGATGACCATGTTTCTGTGGTTCTGTGTGCAGCACTTCCTTAAGCATCTTTTGTAGGGCTGGACGGGTAGAGAAAATTTCTTTCCATTTCTGTTTCTTATGGAAGGTCTTTATTTTACCTTCATTCATTAATGAGAATTTTGAAGGTTATAGTACTCTGTTCAAACTTTTTTTCTCTTAAGTCTTGGAATATATCTCACCTTTCTTTCCTAACCTGTAGGGTTTCTGATGAGAAGTCTGCTGTGAGTCTCACTGGAGACCCTCTGAAAATAATCTTGCATTTCTCTTATGCACATTTTATAATCTTTTCTTTATGTTTTACTGCTGTGAATTTGATTACAATGTGTTGTGGTGAAGATCTTTTCTGGTAATGTCTATTAGAAGTTCTATGTGCTTCCTGTACTTGAATGTCCTTTTCTTTCTCCAAAGTAGGGAAGTTTTCTGTTATTATTTCAGTAAAAAGGCCTTCTAAGCCTTTCTCTCTTTCCATGCTTTCAGGAACCCCTAGAACCCATACGTTAGGTCATTTGATAGTATCACAGATTCCCAAAAGTGCTTTTAGTTTTCTAATTTCCTCTTCTTGTTTTTTGTTTGACTGTATAATTTCCTGTGCTTTGTCTAAGTTAGATATTATTTCTTCTGCTTCACCGATTCTGTTTTTAAAGCTTTCCAGTTCATTTTTTATTCTATTGAATCTTCATTTCATTTTTATTTCTCTTTAAGATCTCAATTTCGTGTCAGAAATTTTCTTTCATGTCATGTACAGATTTCAGTAATTCGTGCATTTTCTTCTGATTACTTCTATTACTTCTGATTTTTCTTCGATCTCATCCTCTTCACAATCTAATACTGAAGGGTTGTGTTCCTTTAGGGGCATCATGTGGCCTTCCTTATTCTTGTTTCTTGAATTGGTGCATTTGTTATTTGGCTATGCCTCTGTAGATAAGTATAGTGTCTGTTCTCATTGAATATCTAGAGGCATGTGGTAGGCATGGCCAGGGAGCTCTGTTAAGTTTTCCAGGGAGAAGAGCATGTCTAAGGTGACACACCCAGGTTTGGAGTGGTAAATCTCCTCTTTTTTTATGAGAAAAGAGGTTTATTCTGCTCAGCTGAGCTCCTCTCCTCAAAGGAAACCAGTACCTGAGCACTAGCCCCAATTACTATAATATTCATCCACTCTTCCCCAAGGACAACACAAAGGATCTGTTTAGTCCTTAGTGTAAGCTCATATTCCCCAGCAGTGTCCCTCACCAGGTAAACAGGGAGCCCTGAGCATGTTTAGTCTCCCACAGTGACTGCCGCCCAAATTCCTAACTGCTCCCTAAGTCCTCCTACACAGCCTCAGTTTTTTTTTTTAATTTTAATTTATTTTTTTATTTTTTTGACAGGCAGAGTGGACAGTGAGAGAGAGAGAGAGAGACAGAGAGAAAGGTCTTCCTTTGCCATTGGTTCACCCTCCAATGGCCACCACAGCCGGCGCACCACGCTGATCTGATGGCAGGAGCCAGGTGCTTCTCCATGGGGTGCAGGGCGCAAGCACTTGGGCCATCCTCCACTGTACTCCCGGGCCATAGCAGAGAGCTGGCCTGGAAGAGGGGCAACCAGGACAGAATCCGGCGCCCCGACCAGGACTAGAACCTGGTGTGCCGGCGCCGCAAGGCGGTGGATTAGCCTAGTGAGCCGCAGCGCCGGCCAGCCTCAGTTTTTTTCACAGACCCAGCACACAAGCCTCACACAGTCATAAGCTCCCAGCTCCCATTAGTTCTCCCCACCAGACTCTGGAGTCTACGCAGCTAATTGCTAGGCACCGATATGAGCTGGCCTAGCTGTTACATAGGTCTAGAATGTTGCCGGCTGTATTGGCTTGTTACAGGATGTCATTGTAAGGTGATCAGAGAGAGAGAAACATGTCCCTCCTTTTTTTTTTCTCATTTAGATTGGGAAGTACACTATTCCCCAATAGGGGTCCAAGGTGGGTTCCCTCTAGGCACTTCCTGGAAGCAGCTTTATCAGCAGTGGCTTGGGCTCCTGTAGTCTGGTCTCACTTCACACTCCAGAGCTGGTGCTGAGGTTGTCGGCTGCTGGGGTCCTGAGTTTTGTGTGTCCACGCCCTCCACATAGGTCCACTGTGTCACTCTAATCTGTGTAGAGTTTCCTCTGCCACTTTGCCTAACTCTTCCCTCAGACTGCACTCTCTCCACCTTTTTAAACTATTTTTTCCTAGACTAGGGCAGTAAGCTTCCTCCATACTCCGCCATCTTGGAAGCTCTCTCACAAATTTATTTTTCAGTCCAATTATTTATAATTTGGCTGCTAGTTCAGAAGAACATTTTGGCCCATGCCATGGAACTTAGAGAACCACTTTAGGTGAATGCTTCTACCCTAACAGGCCAAGTCTCAGGTTTTTCATAATTTGCAACTTACTTTGGTTTGGAATTATAAGACACTATTTGGCCTTGTGAAGAGGAAGCACTGGAGGACCCACATGTTTTATACCTGTCCATATAAAATTACAATTACTTTTATTACAAAATACCTTATTTGACAGGGTCAATAAGGGAGCAAGGTAGAAATTGGGAAAAGGGGGGGTCTAGAAATTTAAAATTCAGTTCTCAATTTTTGAACAAATGATGCACAGAAATGAAACCATTAAATTATTTTTCTACTCTTCAAATAGTAATTACCTTTATGGAGATGTCTTGTTCCAGCTATGATTCCTCTGACTCTACATTAATTAAGAAATTCAAGTGATAATTTATATAAAATTAAGTTAATTATTATTCTTAGTTTGCCCATGATTTTTTCTGTATGGGTAAAGTTGAGCTTTTTAACACTTTGTTAACTTTAATATAAACATATTTGATATGTTTCAGATAATTATAAAGATTCAGATAATTATAAACCTCCGGAGTTTTCTCTTGTTAGTTAGGAGGCCTTTTTCAATATTTTTAACAATGAATAAGATATAAGACTTATATGGATTTTTTAAAAGATTTTTTTTAATTTTATTTGAAAGTCGAATTACATAGAGAAGGAGAGGCAAAGAGAGAGAGAGGTCTTCCATCGGGGGTTCACTACCCAGTTGGCCTCAATGGCAGGAGCTGCGCTGTTCCGAAGACAGGAGCCTAGAGCTTCTTCTGGGTTTCCCACGCAGGTGCAAGGGCTCAAGGACTTGGGCCACCTTCTACTGCTCTCCCAGGCCTTAGCAGAGAGCTGGAGCGGAAGTAGAGCAGCTAGGACTAGAACCGGTGCCCATATGGGATGCTGGCACTGCAGATGGCTGTTTTACCCGCTGCACCACAGCACTAGCTCCTGGATTTTTTTTTTTCATTTTCGATTCTCTTTATATACAGAAGATCAGTTTAGCATACATTAAGTAAAGATTTCAGCAGTTTGCTCCCACACAGAAACATAAAGTGAAAAATAATAGATGATTTTTTTTAAATGATGATGAAACCAGATCAGACCTATTGTCATGTTTAATCCCAGTGAGATTCAAGTTGGGAATTGATAATTTCTTTTTTTTTTTTTTACAGAAGATCAGTTTAGTATACATTAAGTAAAGATTTCAACAGTTTGCACCCCCATAGAAACACAAAGTGAAATATACTGTTTGAGTACTCATTATAGCATTAAATCTCAATGTACAGCACATTAAGGACAGAGATCCTACATGAGGAGTAAGTGCACAGTGACTCCTGTTGTTGACTTTACAAACTTACACTCCTATTTATGGCATCAGTAATCTCCCTATGCTCCAGTCATAAGTTTCCAAGGCTGTGGAAGCCTTTTGAGTTCTCCGACTCTTATCTTGTTTAGACAAGGTCATAGTCAAAGTGGAGGTTCTCTCCTCCCTTCAGAGAAAGGTACCTCCTTCTTTGAAGACCTGTTCTTTCCACTGGGATCTCACTCATGGAGATCTTTCATTTAGGTCTTTTTTTTTTTTTTTTTTTTTTTTTTTTTTTTTTTTGCCAGAGTGTTAGCTCCTGGATTTTTTAATACACACACACTACTTATTTTGTACATATGGTGAAATTTGCTTTTTAAGGGGCCAGCATTGTGGCATAGCTGGTAAAGCCACTGCCTGCAGTGCTGGCATCCCATATGGACGCCAGTTCAAATTCCAGCTGCTCTTCTTCCAATCCAGCTCTCTGCTATGGCCTGGGAAAGCAGCAGAAGATGGCCCTAGTCCTTGGGCCCTGCATCCACGTGGGAGACCTGGAAGAAGCTCCTGCCTCCTGCCTCCTGCCTCCTGCCTCCTGCCTCCTGCCTCCTGCCTCCTGCCTCCTGCCTCCTGGCTTCAGATCAGCGCAGCTCTGGCCATTGCGGCCATCTGGGGGAGTGAACCAGAGGATGGAAGACCTCTCTCTCTGCCTCTCCTTCTCTCTCTGTGTAACTCTGACTTTGAAATAAATAAATAAATCTTTTAAAAAATTGGCTTTTTAGGACAAGAATACACAATATACTGATATTTAATTTTTGTGTTTATCTGAGAATTATTTCCCGAAAAAATATCTTGCAGTCTCAGTAGCCTAAATGTGTGATTTCAGAACACAATGGACAAAATTCCCAGAACTTTTCTTTTTCTTGGCTCTTATTTATGTCTTTGTAATAATAACACTTGGCCTTTGAAATTTCTGAGTGAATGGTGAGTTTTACCCCTCCCCAACCAGCCTAATGAGTTAATTTAAAATTTTCTCACCTATTTGGTTTAGTGGCCAGGATCCATAAATTTTGTGGTGATGTGAATTAATCCAATTAAAAGGCACCTTCTTTCTTGCTGTGAGGTAAGCTGCACCTCTTTTTTGTTCCAATTTTCTGATATCCTTCCCAAAGGGTGCCAGCCCTAGATTAATTAACAACTTTGTAAAGACTTCCTTCACTAAAGTGAGTTAAGGATAACATGCTGTGTCTTTCTAAGGTCAACAGACTATTAATTCCAATCTTTTCATTGTCATGTGTAAATGTTAGAGGTGTGTGTGTGCGTGTGTGTGTGTGTGTGTGTGTGTCTATTTTCCTTGTCATTGGATATCACAGGCTTTCAAATGAAGAGTGTAAAGATGTGTCATAGGACACATTTCCTAATATGCCACTAAAAGTACTAAATAATATTTTGAGCCTCTTCTGTGTGATAATGTAAAGGGATCTTGCCAGGAACTAACAGGGTAGTATTTTATCTATGCTAATGTGTTGAATTGTAACTTTGGTAAGAAAAGTTTATATCTAGTATTCAGTAATTCAAGAATGCTAATAGGGTTGTGTTCATTCCATCTGAATGGGAAATACAACTCTACAAAGCATGAGATTTCAGCACTGCCTAAATCTCTCATCTTCCTTCAGGTGGTAGTCCTTAGACAAGAACAGGAAGACTTTCTCAAATTTTGTCAAAGGTGAAAATGTTTTACAAAATTATCCCTTTTTCATAATGTTATGATTTTTTGTTTGATAATGCTAGAATACAATGTTCAAAACAAATACAGATAAAATGACTATGTGGTAAAGGTTTTATCTAACTCATATGACAAAATCAGTTATATGTAGGTCAAAAGAAAAGTCCAAAAACCCAAATATTTATGGAACAGAGGAAGTGAATTACAAGTGGAAACAAAACTTTTTTCTAAGAGTAGAGGGTAAGAGTATGTATGCGGGGGATGCTAATTAATTAATGCTACTTACAGAATTTATGTATGTATCCGGTATCTTCATCTTAAAGATTGGAGATAGGGGCCACCATTGTGGAACAAAGTGTTTAGTTGCCACTTGCGATGACAGCATCCCATATTGAATTGCTTATTCATGTCCCAGCTGCTCTACTTCACATCCAGCTTCCAGCTAACGCAACTGGGAAGGCAGCAGAAGATGGCCCAAGTATGTGGGCTCCTGTCATCCAGGTGGGAGACCAAGATGGAATTCTTGGCTCCTGGCTTCAGCCTGGCCCAGATCTGGCTGTTACACCCATTTGGGAAGTGATTCAGCTGATGAAGAACTCTGTGTGTGTCACTCTGATTTTAATTAATTAATTAATCTTTTTTGAAGATATGGAAATAACTCATAGGTAACTATTAAGGCTAATATCAAATAACCTAGAATAAATGCCATAAAGAATCCATAGTTTTCCATTGAAATATAACAGTTTATTGGCAGTAATTTCCTGCTTCTATTTGTTTTTATAATTTCACATGAAATTTGTGTATCAGACTTCTCTTATTAGAGTGAACAGCAAATTTTAAATATCAAATACTGGGCTCTAATTCCTTATGTTACTTATTAAGCCTATCATAAAGAGGAGAATTAGGGGCCAGCACTGTGGCACAATGGGTTAAAGCCCTGGCCTGCGATGCTGGCATCTCATATGGGTACCAGATCGAGTCCCAGTTGCTCCACTTCCAATCCAACTCTCTGTTATGGCCTGGGAAGACAGTAGAAGGTGGTCCAAGTGCTTGGGCCCCTGTACCCACGTGAGAGACCCAGAAGAAGCTCCTGGCTCCTGCCTTCAGATCAGCTCAGCTCTGGGTATTGTGGCCATTTGAGGAGTGAACCAGTGGATTGAAGACTCGCTCTCGCTCTTGCTCTACCTCTCTCTCTAACTCTTTCAAATAAATAATAAATCTTTAAAAAATTACTCTCAAAGACGCCTAAAATTCCTCAATAATTTTTTAAAAACTTACTGTTATGAATATAATATTTAGCTAAAGAAGCATGACATCAGAAAATACTTTCGGTGTCTGGCATTGTGATGTAGCAGGTTGAACTACCACTTCAGATGCCAGCAATCCATATAAGTGCCGGTTTGAGACCCAGCTGCTCCACTTCCAGTTCAGCTCCCTGCTAGTGTGCCTGGGACAGCAGTGGAAGATGGCACAAGTGCTTGGCCCCTGCAGCCCATATGGAAGACCTGGAAGAAACTCCTGGCTTCTGGCTTTGGTCTGGTCCAACCCTGGCCATTGCAGCCATTTGGGGAATGAACCAGTGGATGGAAAATCAATCAATCAATCTCTCTCTCTCTCTCTCTCTGTCTCCCCTCCTTTCTCTGTAACTCTGCCTTTCAAATGTATTAAAAAACAAATCTTTAAAAATAAATTTTAACAAATAAAATTTTTAAAAAGAAATTTTTGAAAGGATACTTTCAATGCCATTTTATTTAGTTAGTTCCAAAAATTGGTCAGACTAAACTAGTTTGTTTATGAAGACATGCCTATTCAATATAATGATAAAGAAAAGAAAAAACATAAGTATTGTAAAATCTATATATAAAAGAATTTCTTGCTTGCATAAAGGAGTCTGGTGATGAATTGAAAAGAATTTAAATACTGCGTCTAACTGGGTGTCTTAAGATCAGTGCACATACCAGCACTCCTTCAGGCAGTCACCATGGTCTCATGTAATGATTTTGTATTATTTCAGACCCTCTACATATGTGATGCTCCAGTGCTTGTGTGTAGCGATAGAACCATTTCACATAGTCAAGGACTGTTCTGTTGACTTTCTTCTTCCTCACACATTATGCAACTGTGCCACCGTTATAACAGAAGTCATTGTAGGAGAGGAAAAATGCTTTTCCATCTATCTTCCCTGGTTCTCTGCTTGGGCCTGCGATTTAGACTAACAAAAAGCAGATCACCAAGAGAAATACGAGTGGGACCGTATGGACACATGCAGCGGGGGGAAATTCAGTAATGTGTCCCTCAGATAGAAAGTTACAACTTTAGGTTACTATAGTATTTGCCCAGAGAAGAAACATCCAAAAAGTACAGACTGAAGAGTGGCACGGTGACTGCAGTAGTCTAAGTCAGCCAGCATGTTTTCTGTGCTCGCCAAAACGCCCTGCAGATAACTCCCAAGCACAGGCTTTCAAGGAACTCTACCCAGGACCAAGGGAAATCTATACCTTAAGAAGGAATAAGCTTTATGTCTTAGGGCCATTGTATGAAGAGTGATGAACAGCCCCAATGTTTGCCTCCCCCTGCATATGGATAAAATCTCCTTGGAGAATGAATGTGACATTATAAGGTACCTCCTTAATCAAAAATCAAAAATGTTAGATATTACCAGTGTCCTTCAGTTTTCAATGGATGCTCTTTGGTTTTCAGTGTGATTGATAAGCATATATATATATATATATATATATATATATATATATATCTTGATTAGATAGATAGATATCTTAAACCTGACTGCATATACCCAACCTGTAAGTAAAGTATAAAACCTATAAGCAAAGTCAAGCTTGTGGACAGCCAACTTGCACACCTAAGTCTGCAGTTTGTCCAGCTGCATAAATGTCTGCTTTCATTTTCCAACCGAACTCTATTTCAGTCAACAGAAGTTATAAAACAAAAGAAAAGCTTCAGGCTTCTGAGGGTAGCAGACTATGGGAAGGTTAGGGTTATGGGGGAAATAATGGAGTAAGGTTTGCTTGTGCAGGTCCACCTCAGTGCCCAACTTTCCATCATACTCATGTCTGTGAAACTTCTCCAGGAGAGGGGACTTTTGGAAGTCCTTGTTTCTCAGGGGCTTCCTATCAGGTGATGAAAGCTCCAGGAAGTCTGATTTCTGCATCTGTTAAATCTGAAATGCCTTTGGCTCAAAATAACCCTTGTGCTAAAGTGGTATACTTTGGAGTGTTGTATCCGGAATGCCTTCTTCATACAGACATGGCTGTATCCAGGACTGACCCTAAAGCACTCTGCCATAGAGTTTTCCTTCATAAAAGAAGTAGAAACTTAGATTCAGTATATGGGTAAAGGCCAGCTGCATATTGGCTGTCAAATTCATTGAATGCTGGGCAGAACTGAACATAAAATGTTGACAACAACTTGTGCTATTTATAAAATTTCTGAGCAGAGATGCTAGTGGTATTGTGGGCAGGATAATTCTTTAACATTAATTGTCCTAAATGGTCCATGTTATTTAGCAGTGTTAGAAGTTGGGCAGTAGCACTCCAGTTGTGACATCCATAAAGCCTCCACCTATTTCCAATTACCTGTGCAGGATGTTCCACCCCTGGTTGAAAATATTACCACAGCAGTCAGGAGGTAGAAATAAACCAAGTGTATATAAACAGAATGGGTAAACAAAATGTCATATGTAAGTAGAATGAAATATTATTCAGCCCTAAAAAGAGGAAATTGTGTCACATGCTACAACATGGCTGAAACATGTCCTCAAGGTTCATTATACTATGAAATAAGCCAGTCACAAATTGAGAAAAAGGTATTATACATAATACAAAAGTGTGTTATGAATAATCAGACTCAAAGACTTAGAAAGAATGGTGGTTGCTAGGGGTAAGGAAGAGAGGGACATGGGGAATTTTTTTTAATGAGTATAGATCATGTTGCAAGATGAAAAAGTTCTGGAGATTAGTAACAATGTGAATGTACTTAATATATTCTTAAACATGATTAAGTGCATACTTAAAATGATTAGAATGAACTTTAAATTTAAAAATTACTAAAATTATAAATTTATGTTATCTGTGTTTTGCCACAATTTTTAAAAATACTGTCAAACTAAAATATCAAGAAAAGCATTATTTTGGTTCCTATGGTATTATATTGCTTACATAATGGCACACTTAAACAGTGACTCTTTACAAATTATTACTTTGAAATTTGCGAGAAGAGAACTAATCACATATTTCTCAAGAACTAATCACACATCTCTCATACATCTTAAGAAAGATTTCCTTTAGAGACATCATTGACCCTGACATCAGTTCTCTGCTTGGTAGAGTGGCCTAGAAAATGTTTTATAAAAGTCTTAGGGATTTTCTATACAAGTTATTTCCAGAATTTTTGGCAAATAAAATGCATCAGGGATAGTCCTGGACAGAAATGTGAACTCATGTTAAAATAAAAGTCTTATTACCAAAACTTTCAGAACTTAAAGAAATAACCAACAAGATTTTAGATCCTGGAAAATCTTGGATATGTTTTTTTCATGCCTCAAATCTTAGCATGGTTGTTTGATTTGTTTACATACTTGTTCTGCATGCATAATACTACTTCTATAGATGCATACTAACGAGTATTATTTATTTAGGATGGAACTTACTCTTGAATTTGTTGTCAGACCTTCCCAACAAACATTTTATTTAATCAGACAATGTCAGATTAAGAAAGAGATCAACACATTTAATAACATTAAACTTGCATCAGAGCTATTAGTTTACTTAAGCCCGATGAGGTTAAAGTTTAGGCTAAAAGTAAATTAAAGGCCAACCTAAGAAATCAGTGTCTGAGTAAAATAGAGCCAGAATAACTCCATGGTGTCCTGTGGTAATATGTGAATTTGTCCTTAACACAGTCCTAAAATGTGTTCCAGGTTTTCTTTTTTTAAAAAAAAAAACTTTTATTTAGTAAATATGAATTTCCAAAGTACAGTTTATGGATTACAATGGCTTCCCCCCATAACTTCCCTCCCACCTGCAACCCTCCCATCTCCCACTCCCTCTCCCCTTCCATTCACATCAAGATTCATTTTCGATTCTCTTTATATACAGAAGATCAGTTTAGTATATATTAAGTAAAGATTTCATCAGTTTGCACCCACACAGAACATAAAGTGTAAAATACTGTTTCAGTACTAGTTATAGCATTAATTCACATTGAACAGCACATTAAGTACAGAGATCCTACATGAGGAGTAAGTGTACAGTGACTCCTGTTGTTGACTTAACAATTTGACACTCTTGTTTATGGCATCAGTAATATCCCTAGGCTCTAGTCATTAGTTGCCAAGGCTATGGAAGCCTTTTGAGTTTGCCAACTCTGATCTTATTTAGACAAGGTCATAGTCAAAGTGGAAGTTCTCTCCTCCCTTCAGAGAAAGATACCTCCTTCTTTGATGGCCCGTTCTTTCTACTGGGATCTCACTTGCAGAGATCTTTCATTTAGGTGTTTTTTTTTTTTTCCCCAGAGTGTTTTGGCTTTCCATGCCTGAAATACTCTCATGGGCTTTTTAGCTGGATCCGCATGCCTTAAAGGCTGATTCTGAGGCCAGAGTGCTGTTTAGGACATCTGCCATTCTATGAGTCTGCTGTGTATCCTGCTTCCCTTGTTGGATCGTTCTCTCCCATTTTTATTCTATCAGTTAGTATTAGCAGACACTAGTCTTGTTTATGTGATCCCTTGTGATCCCTTTGACTCTTAGACCTATCAGTGTGATCAGTTGTGAACTGAAATTGATCACTTGGACTAGTGAGATGGCATTGGTACATGCCACCTTGATGGGATTGTATTGGAATCCCCTGGCACATTTCTAACTCCACCATTTGGGGCAAGTCTGATTGAGGTGTTCCAGGTTTTCTAAGAAAATATTTTTATTTGATGTATCTGAGTCCTATCCTTCACTGATGCATAGAAAATCCTTCTTTATATCTACCCAGATTCTTTTATTTATTATAGTTCCCTTTATAATAGTAGTACAAAATGTGGGTATGTGAAGGACAGGTGTGATCATAAATGCTATTATTTATAATAATTTAAGTAAAGAAATAGTGTGGCATTAAGTAAGAAACAAATATAGACTTGGGTAAATAGAAACCTTATTGGAAAAGAACACTTCAATAGGAGGTGAAGAACTATCATAATAGAGAGAACACTCAGCTCATAAGAACTTTAAGCATCTCCCAGGGCAGGCAGATATGGCTTTTCTTTATTTCCTTTGGATTGCATGGCTTCTTTTTATTGTAAGATATTTAATCATCTAATAAAGATTATATACTATATTCAAGGTATACAGTGTGATATTTTATATAGATATATACTATATAATGATTATCACAAATTAATTAACACAACCATTGCCACACATACTGTTCTTTAGATACCTCAAATTTATTATTCTTATGGCTAAAACTTCATACCTTTGATTAATATCTCCCCATTTCCCCTATCCTAGTCCCCTTGGCAACTAAATTGTGTTCTCTGATCATATAAGATCTGTACTCCCATGTTCATTGCAGTGTTACTCACAATAGCCAGAACATGAAGCCCACTATGTAGCCATACTAGCCAAAAGCTTTATATATATATATATATACCCACATATAAATACATATATACATATGTATATAGATATATATATATATATAGCCATAAGAAAGGATACAACCTTTCACGTTTGTGACAACATGCATGAAACCTGAGGATGTTGTGAGAAGTGAAATAAGCCACGCACGGAAGAACTGCATGATTTCACTTAAGTGTAGACTCTAAAAAAGTCAAACTTCCAGCTTTTCTTTGTGGGGAAGAGTAAACAAGTACAGAAAGAACCAAGTGTGGAGACATGGGATAAACAGGTATAGTGATCAGCTAGTTAGCAAGAAAGGCTTTTCTTTGAATCAGTTGGAACTCTCAGGTGGACTGTTAAGAGAATGTGAGGTTCTTCCATATGCTAGTGCTTGCTTATGTTCAAGGGCAAGCTGAGGGAAGGAGAGAAACCTGACTACAATTTGATTATGTCAAGTTAGCTGGCATATTTGTCCCTATTGGCCAGATGGGACACACCATTCATCCAATCAAATTATGTGCCTAAGAATGTGAATTGGGAGGGTTCATGTCTGCTTTTCCCATAGGTGAACAAGAGGGCATCTAGGAGTCTTATTGAAGTTATATGTGAGGCATTCTATTCTCTAGAACACAAAAAGGTGAAGTATTTTCCTATCATTGGTTTCCAAGAGTACAGGATTTAGGAAAAGTTCAACATTGGGAGTAGCATAGCAGAGTGCATGCAGGTTTTTGAACAAAGCATTGGTTTAACATCTTAGTTCTATCTACTGAGTGTTTTACTCTTCCCTATTTCCTTAACATCTTTGGCTTCAGACTCATTAGAGATCATGATACATACTCAATTATATAATTTTTGTGAGGATCAACTGAGAAGTAAAGGAAATTCACTGTGATCAGCTAAATAAAGTAGGTACTATTAAGTCATGTATGGGACATTATCATTTAAGGGCATCTGATTCAGCATCATATTTTGCATGGAAATATGACTTCTCATTAGTTCAAGTTCTATACGGCTGTTATGAAACCAAGAGAAGACTATTGTGGACTGCCAGTATTTTGTTTCAGAATTCTCACGTATTGACTGTGCAGGGAAACATTTATAGAAGTATAAACTCTGATAGGACCAGTTATACATATGTGTTCATTTATTTAATTATCACACTGGCATTGCTTCCAAAGAGAAAAGCTCTTAGACACATGGGAGAAAAATGAGCTTAGTGTCTGATTGGTTGGGGAAAGAAATAGCAATATTTTTGTTTTCCCAGTGGGACCTCTCCATATATCCAATATGTGAAATTTTTGCATAGTATTTATAGTAAAACACATACATGGAAACACTATAATGATTTTAAGATTAAAATATAAAAGACTATGTTATAATTTAAAGTAAGATTTTATTTATAAAATTTTTAAAAAATTAATTTGTTTTCTCTGCAGGACTATCAAAATTTAAAAGTCAATATCCTCAAAACTCATTCAAGTGCTATACAAGTTTATATCTCAGAATATTCAGGATCATATGGCTCCTTTTTTCCCCATCAGTAAGCACCGATATGCATTTTGAACTTATTATTGGCAGGGGCCATATTTCATGTGAACTTGATGTTGAGAGAGGTCAGACATTAATGGGGTAGGGGGAATTACAGATCATGCAGTCACGATACTGTTGACATTCACTACTGGATCAACTTCTCTTAGGTGTATTCTTCCTTAGACTTCCATAGATCTTCAATCCTCACCTCTTCTCAGAGGGGATAATACATCTATTATTTCTATGAATCGTGAACACAACCTAGTGCTGGCTTCTTCTTCAACCCCTTTCAGATAAATAAAGTATTTTCTCTATAACCTTAATATGATCTTCTGTGTACTCTGACCATTACAAAATATCATTACTGTATCAAAATGAATAAATGGAAGGATAGATGCCATCCAAACATTTCTCTCTTTTAAAAAAGGTTCAATGCCATCTCACTAGTCCCAGTGATCAATTTCTGTTCACAATTGATCATAATGATAGGACTAAGAACCAAAGGGATCACATAAACAAGAGTAGTGTCTGCAAATACTAGCTGATAGAATAAAAAAGGGGAGAGAACGATCCAACATGGGAAGTGAGATACACAGCAGACCCATAGAATGGCAGATGTCCTAAACAGCACTCTGGCCTCAGAATTACCCCTTAAGGCATGCGGATCCGGCTGAAAAGCCCATGAGAGTATTTCAGGCATGGAAAGCCAAGACATTCTGGGAAAAAAAAAAAAAAAAAACCTAAATGAAAGATCTCCACGAGTGAGATCCCAGTGGAAAGAACGAGTCATCAAAGAAGGAGGTACCTTTCTCTGAAGGGAGGAGAGAACTTCCACTTTGACCATGGCCTTGTCTAAATATGATCAGAGTCAGTGAACTCAGGGGGCTTCCATAGCCTTGGCAGCTCATGACAAGAGCCTAGGGTGATTACTGATGCCATAAACAAGAGTGTCAATTTGTTAAGTCAACAACAGGAGTCACTGTGCACTTACTCCTCATGTAGGATCTCTGTCCTTAGTGTGCTGTACATTGAGATTTAATGCTATAATGAGTACTCAAACAGTATTTTTCACTTTATGTTTCTGTGTGGGAGCAAACTGTTGAAATCTTTACTTAATGTATGCTAAACTGATCTTCTGTATATAAAGAGAATCGAAAATGAATCTTGATGTGAATGGAAGGGGAGAGGGAGTGGGAAAGGGGAGGGTTGCGGGTGGGAGGGACGTTATGGGGGGGGGGAAGCCATTGTAATCCATAAGCTGTACTTTGGAAATTTATATTCATTAAATAAAAGTTAAAAAAATATAAAAAAGAAGCTAGAAAGTACAGCATATGGGTGAAGAGTATTAGCTTATATAAAGATTGCCCTCAGTGTGTATAAGCACCTAGAATTCATTTAAGTAGGTTTGGCATAGGGGTTGAGATGGATGCTGCTTGAGATGCCCTCTTCCTGTATTGGAGTATCTGGGTTTGAGCCCTGATTGTGTTCCTGACTCTAGTTTCTTGCTGATGCACACCCTG